>NW_028328225.1:0-129432 GCF_054136105.1 Typopeltis vanoorti
CGCCACATACGGATTACTGTGAACAGATTTGATCACTTGGCATTCAGAAACATGAAGATTTATTGGAAAATATCCAGAGATGACAGACTCAGGGGATTTCCGGTCTTTGGAATGTTGAGTATAAAGACAGATTGAGAAAATACAATTTGCAGAAATTGATGAGGACGAGAGAGGATATGATCGAGACATATAAACTATCCTATCCTACCAATCCATCCATCATAGGACGGGGTAGGCCCCTCCTAATGCGAGGCTTACGACTAATTAATGCAGCCAAGTCGTCACTCCTTGCTGCATCCCCCTAAGGCAGAAGTTCTTAACCTTTTTGTAGTCGCGGACCCCTAAGTATCCTAAAATATTTTCGCAGCCCTCTAGTTTGTGATAACATAATAGTAATGGTGATAATAATAACAATAATAATAACTGGTTATAATGACAATAAAACAGAAATCAACTTTACTTAAATATTACTGTCGAAATTTTACTGTATTTATATTTAGGAAATTAAATGATGTCCTTTGTTTTCTCGTTTTATAAGCGGGTAAATTTTAAGAAATAACAAATCAGTATTACACCACAGAATGTTTCGAAAAAGTAATTGCACTCAAGTAGCACTTGATTGTAATTACAACGTTAAGTTCTATGCATTCGTACTAGTATTATTAAAAACTTCAGAGAATCACTTCTATCGCCCGCTCACACGTCCAGTAGGAAGATGTTCCGACTTGCGGTGTCGCCAGCAGCGAAAAGTCGACTTTTGGCGCCACCACAAAAGAAAGTGCTGCATTAAACTGGATAATTCAGGTTACTAATACAAAACGATACAAGTTTGAAACCAAGTAAAATAAAGAGAAAAATAAAAGTATTTTAAGAGATTTTATATATTAATATGAAATCTTTTAAAAAGAATATTAATATTTCACTCCCGCTTTTTGTTTAGCGGCATTATCTATATTGTTGTTGTTGTTGTTATTATTATTATTATTATTATTATTATTATTATAAACGGAATCTCCTAACAACCCAGATTCGAACGGCAAAAAGAAACTATTACAGCAACAAATTAACAACAGCGCAGAATGACATAAAGGAAACCTGGAACCTGATTAATGAAATGCTGGACAATATACACAGAACCACTGCCTCAGAAACAATAAAATACAGCTTTGCCTGCGACCTCAAATCCCTCAAACAGTTGGCAAACAACTTTAATCAGCACTTCGTGAACTCTGTCCAAAAGCTACAAGAAACAACCTTTCCTCACACATACGAACATTCTCCACTAGGTCCACGAGCAACCCAGTCGATGTGGTTCCCCACAGTAACAAAAGAAGAACTATCACTGGCAATTCAACAAATTAAGGACCAGGGATAGACGGAATCAGACCAAAAGACATCAAGAAACACTCAACCGACCTACTTCCAGTTATACAAAAACTGTTAAATAAAATCTTCGAAACGGGACACATACCTGAAACACTGAAGACTGCTTTAACTACACCCATACACAAACAGGGAAAAAGAAACATAATAAATAATTACAGACCTATCGCCACGCTGCCTGTAATCAACCAAATCATGGAGCGCATTGTACATCAGAAACTCTCCACATACATTGAAAAATTTCAAATCATACCCAAATCACAATATGGCTTTCAAAAAAATAAAGGAACAGCAACACTCCTGGAAGATTTCACAGATCTAATAAACGCTGCATTGGATAAAAACAGAATAACATTAGTGGTCTTCATTGACCTAACAAAAGCATTTGACACACTAACACATAAAACCTTGTTAACGAAACTTACCCATATCGGAATCGGAGGTCGTCTACTCCAGTGGTTTAAAGAAATACAGAAAGCACATCACACGTATAGGATCAGCACACAGCAAAGAGGTACATGTAACCTGTGGAGTACCGCAAGGAGCTGTCCTATCTCCCATTCTATTTAACATATACACACACGACATAAGCCAACTCCCCCTAAAAAGTAAAATCTTCCAGTATGCAGACGACACGGCCATAGCATCCATTCACAACAATGCAAATATCGCTTACAAAAATATGCAACACGACATCAATCAAATCACTAACTGGTTAACCGAAAACGGCATATATATAAACCCTGGAAAAACAAAGCTAATGATATTCAAAATCCCCCAAACCCTGCCCATAGAAACTAAATATCTCACTATCAAACATTCATCCTCCTATACACAAAGTGCAGAACCTAAAATCACAACCATCACACAGGTGAAAACAACACGCTATCTTGGACTTCTCTTCGATGCTGATCAAAGTTGGAATAGCCATACAAACTACCTACATACCAAGCTTAGGATAATAGCAAGCAAACTATACAGATTAAAAGACATTGCCCCAACCCACATAAAAATACTAATCTATAAAGCATTATGTGAAAACATTTTAAGATATGCAATCACATCATACGCATTCTGCGCAGACTACAGACTTAACAGGCTACAATGGTTGCAAGATAAAATGATAAAACTGATATTCTGGGAACAACCCACTCTTATGCAGGAAGCACGGACAAAACACAAAATATTTAAGGTGAAACACTTACACCACTACACAGTCATATTAAAACACTACTACAGCCCAACATATAGAGTAACCAGAACAACATATCAAATAACAAGACCACAGTCAACAAACTACATAACATATAAGTACAACAATCAGTACGGCAAAGCCACCCGAAACTTCTACGTACCTGACATGATAAACAAACTGCCGTTCGACAACAGAAACCTAGGAACATACAGAGAGCTGAAACAGGCACTATATGAATATTATAGCGAGAATGAAAATTAGAGCAATTCCTGTCTCTCTCCCCCACCACACATGCACACACACACACAAACCTATGACAACCCCCTCTCTCAAAAACTATCACTACAAGAACACAAAGAAACAAACACACCACGTCTAAATCCAACCCTATTTGCACACAAAAAAAAAGTTAAACTGTAATAGCAGTCGAAGTCTTTCAAGCACGTACCAACAAACAGTAAAATCAACACCTGGCTTGTGACCAGTATAGGAACACAACCATGAAACCACCACCCTCTGTCATCTATTATCTTCCTCAGATAAGCTCTGCTAAGCTTCGAGGAAGAAAATTACTAACTTGAAAGAATCTGTTATACACACTTGTAATGCGTCATAAATATTATATATATATAATTACTACAGCAACTATGTATGCAATTCATCTGAGACATAAAAAAAAAAATTATTACTATTATACTCAAGATAACTATTGTATATATGTATGTGTAAATATTTTAGCAGTGAACAAAAATATTATTTATTTAAAAAAAAATTATAATTTAAAAATATTAATAACTCGCCAGTAGTTGTTATTTACAATTGTAATGTATTATAAATATTCTGTATATATATATATACGTGTATATAAAACTATTGTTGTATCTATGTATGTAATTTATCTGAGACAATAAAATGTTTAAAAAAAAATTATTATTATTATTTTCTAAAGAGATAATAAAGATCAAGGAGAGATAATAAAGATTATCTCTCCTTGATCACTAGTGAGCAAAAAGACTTATTGTGGGAGGTCAATAGATTATCCTTACACTCCTTAAACTCATCCACCGTATGTGCATTTACCACCCTCTCATTCAATGCATTCCACTCTCCATTAAAAAAAAAAAACTTACTTCTCTTTTACCCACTACCTCCTTTTGTAGTTTAGATGGATAGCCTCTTTTCCATGTTCATTCCCCTCGTTCTAATACAGGAAAAATCTCTTCAGTTTTAATACCATAATCACTCATTTTTTTTTCAATTTACCAAGCGCTGCGGGCTGCATATCATCATCATTGTACAGTCCCAATAGATTTTTGTTATCGTTCCTATACCCACTCAAGGGTACCTCACACCTTTCATTTCCTGGTGACCAGATCTGAGCACAGAAATTCGAATGTGGTTGGATCAAATCTTCATACAATAAGACCACAACACTTTTATATCTCCTGGTCAATGTTCTCCTCAACATTGCCGTAGTTTCTGAGATGTCTTCACAACCTTTGAAATATGTCCTCGGAACTTAAAATCTTTATCCACAATCATTCCAAGATCCCTTGTTTCCTCTAGTACAACTCAACTAAATGAGTATGCAGTACTCCATCTGTGCATCACAAAATTTAAAACGTTACATTTAGTTGCGTTAAACTGATAAACCCAGATATTTGCCCACCATTCCAGATTATTCAAATCCTACTGAAAAGCCAGAACATCAACCCTATTACTAAACACTCCAAAGCATCACACCACCTGCAAAAATCAGCGATAAGCTTCTTAAACGCCAACATTTTATATCCAAATATGAAACGGAACATGTGCTCATAAACGACATTTCAACATGAAAAGCTAATTTCTTCATGTTATTATTATGTAGTCCTGAAACCATCTCTCTCTCTCTCTCTCTCTCTCTCTCTCTCTCTCTCTCTCATCTCGTCCGATTGATAACGGGTTGAGTCCATTAAGAAGAAAGGTTCTCCACTCATCGAGATCTTTAGCCATCTCAATCATGATTCTATAGCTGGGTAGATGTTATTTCAGCAACTTTATCCAAGTACTTGTTGGTCTGCCTCTAGGTCTTTTTCTTCCTAGATATCCATTCAGAGATAAATATGGGAGTCTATGAGGGGCCATTTTCTGAATATGACCAAATCATCTCATTTGATGCTTAATGATTGTGTCTATTATATTATCTGTGAGGTCTAAATCTGTTCTGACTTGATAATTGGTCTTGTGTTGCATCCAGTGGGTGTTATTAAGTTTTCTGAGGCATTTCATTTCAAATGCTTGAAGTTTCTTGATTGGTTCTTGAGTTAATCTCTAGGCTTCTGAAGCATAAGTAGCCGTTGGGATTATAATTGTTTTATATAAATTTAATTTTAGACTCGTTGGGATTTTTTTATTTTTCCATATTTTGTTTAGTGTATTCATGTTGGTCCAACCTAGGTAACGCCTGTGTTTTACTGTTTCCATGTTGGTGAGGTTACTAGATATCATGTTACTAAAATAATGATATCATCCGCGTATTTTATGTTATTAATGTTGGTACCATTGAAGTTTACACCTGGTTCATCAGCTATGGTTTTACAAACTTCTTCTAGGAAGATGATGAAGAGTTGAGGTGAGAGAGGGGTCATCCCTGCATTACATCTTTCTCGACTCTGAAATTCTCGGTTTTAATGTTGTTTGTTCTAACAAAACTTTGGTGTCTCCAGAATAATTTGTAATAAATGTTAAAATATCAGAATCCATTTTTACGTTTTTTAGGAAAGTAATCCATTTGTTTTCTGTTTGTCCACATGAACGCCCGGATTTTCTTGAGCCCCGTAAACACAATTATGCCTATTCACTGTTCCATTAAGCTTAAATTGTGCTTCATCAGAACAAACCATCTTCTTCACAAACTCCTCATCCTCTTCTACCATGTGTTGAAACCACTCACAATACTGCATTCTTCGATCAGGATCCTCTTCATTCATGCCATGGAATAATCTTGAGATGTAAACTTTCCATTTTGCTGCTTTAAGAAAGCGCCGTATGCTTGCACTGCTAACTCCTGTCTCTCGTGCATATTGTGTGGTAGACTTCTGTGGCGCGCCTGTAAATTGTGTCTACACTATTGCCGAGAAAGCAGTACTTGTTGCTGTGCGAGGCCTCCCGGATCTTCCCTTCTGCACATCACACACGGTACTATGGGTCTCAAACTTATCACGAATACCTGCAATTGTCAGGCGTGTTGGAGGTTATGGTGAAAACTCGCGCCTCCATTGTCGTTGAACTTCAACAACATTCACAAATTTGAAATACTACTTCAAAGGGATCTTGCGTTACTCGAACGACAATCATGCCTCTGCCATTTTGTTTGACTGTTCTATCGGTCACGTGTGATGCTGGAATTCATGCGAGTAACGACATCTTTTGAGAGAACACCATACTACACATTGCTACCGTAATTCGGTCACCTTCGAATACAGTTCACGGATGATATCTGATAAAGTGTGTATATATTTTTTGGTGGACTTTGTATGCGCATGCACCCTTTCGTTGGAAACAAAAACAAACAAATAAAAACTTTGCATTCCAATCATGTCATGATACGAGGAACCTTTCTAAGTTTTTTTCATAAAACTAGCTGAAGATAAGATAACCACTTCATGAAAATCTGTTCTTCATGAACGAAGTGCTTTGAAAGACAAAAATTCTGTACACTCAAGGGGAGAGGGGTTAGTTCTCAAGGCACAGAAAGAATACATGCAGTTAGATAAAAAAATGTGTATTCACCGAATTGAAAAAACGCAGTTAATTGGTGAATGTATTGTGGGGTTTCGTGACTAGCATTTTCAATAATAATAATGATCCTACTTTATTAAAACTGAATTAAATATTATTTCTCTTTATTTTGTCATAAGTAGACAGCGACCATAATTGCTTTATCGACCATGAAAATAAAACATGCAGCATTTAGTGCATACAAAAAGAAAAATTTATTATATAATTACAAAAACAATATTAAATATTTATTTAATTGAATTTAATTTAATACTAATACAAAAACAAAGTTGATTGTACTTATATTATTTTACTTTATTTCATTTAATATAGTGCGATCCTCCCTGCGATGTCGGCGAATGTTGTTTCAGAGGGAAATGCATGTTACTTTGCGAAAACAGTATGTATTGCATTGAAACGCCTTCTTCTTTTTCATATACAATATATATATATATGGTAATTTCATTCATTTAATTTTGTAATCATACCTATTCATGTGCTAAAACATTATGTCCACCTATCTGATAACATGTTTTGTTTCCTTTGGTGAGATAACTACAGTACTCGCCTATCTCGGCATCACTTCACTAGACAACAGAAGGTGATCAGAGGCATTTTGGAAACAAATTAGACAGATTAATGTTCCGGAGATCAGTGGATGAACGAGGCACTGGTGTCGACAAGCGGTGTTCCACATGATCCCACGAATATTCCAAGGGATTCAACTGATTCCCAGAAATGTTCAATACTTTATTAAAACTGAATTAAATATTATATCTCTTTATTTTGTCATGAGTTTCAGATCAAGAGAATTAGGAAGACAGGAGACAGCAGATGAAATTATTCGAAATGCTCATTAAATCATTCTTCACAATAAGAGCAGTGTGGAATGAGAATTAGTCTTGCTGGAAGTGTCACTTCCAATGGACCACATTGTCACCTTGAAGGGCAATACTTATTCTGAAACAATTAGTGATCAACGTGAGTTCAGTGTTCAGTTCTAATCACAAAATGCATATGCGATTTGTTCATTAAATAAGACGATTGAGTTCAGTGTAATATCATGATCACTATTGTTTTACTTTTTTCAATGATATCATTTCGAAACGGACATTAAGAAAGGTGCCTCAGAATTGGGGACTTGAAAATTCCCGATTTGTAAGACCAATTTATTGAGAGAACTGACTATTTGACACCAGTTGTATAAAATTTTAATTACGAGGGTATGCAAAAAGGTTATGATAATCACCACGAAGGAATAGAGGTAGAACCATGAAAACGAACAAATTATTACAATTTGAACAAATATTTGGATTAAAGGGTTTTAAGATGTGTTCTTCCTTTTGGATAAATCAGTTGTTTTAATATCATTCTTGTTCTAGGATTTTTTCAGAACTTTCGAGCACCCCCCCCTCCCTCCTAGTTTACTTAAAGACAGTACAAAGTGCAAACAAGAGAGCGAATAGTAGGTTATTGTAAGGAAAAGGGCCAAAGAGAAAATACTTGCCACGTCAAACGAGCAAAAAAAGAATGAATACAAGGAATGAGTGAATATGACAGGCATCGCATGAGATGTGAATTCGCAATTAATCTTGCAAGGGCAGTCCAATAATAATAGCATTCGACACTAAGAATAATAATATGGTTATTATAAATAATAATAATATTTTTTTTAGAATAGAATAAGTTTAGTGTCATTCATGTAGTGACATTCCAACTTGTAATTTTTACAAAATTCAGCACGTCGTGCTGCATATCTGATTTTTTTTTACATTGCATTTGAATTAAAATTTTGAAAATAATACTTTTTTGCATCTATTTTTACAACACGTGTTCTACTAATATTAACAATGAAGATTGAACGTAATTTTTGAATAATGGATAATAATAATAATAATAATAATAATAATAATAATAATAATAATAATAATAATAATATGATAATGTGTTAGATAAATTACATACAAAAATTCAGTGCAGAATGCTAGGAAAATATCTTATTTAAATTGAACAAATAATGATATTAACGATATGTTTTACACCTTTTTCACATTCATGTTTACAACGAATCATTTAAATTTACAATGATCCATTTTTTATTAAATTATTTATCATATTTACTTGTTTCTTTGAATGGCTTCTTCCTCAAAGCTTTGCAGAGCTTGTCTGAATAATGATACCAGTATCTTCCTTATTATCATACACCTTACTGACTGTTTTTTTTTATATAATCTTCAGTCTTTCATTATGATTACATGTAGGCGAATGATGCGGATTAATCCCACCTACTTCGAAGCTCGGGTTAGCTTTTATGAAGAGAATGGTAATTAGCCTACGCTCTTTATGTTGTTGTTACTGTTAATGGGTGGGATGTAGGCATTAGATGCTGGTGATTTGTGATATGTACATTAGTGTTAATGCTGTTTTAACTTTGTTGGTATTTTTTCCAGAGTTCGTGTTTTAATGATCTGTAGTTATCTATGTGATTTAAATATCTTGGTAGGTTGCTGAATTGCGTGGTATCTGATGTGATCTCATAATAGAACCGTATGAGTTGTTGACGGGTGTAGGAATGTAGAGAGTTGTTGTAGGTCGTGTTATACGATATGTGTCTC
The DNA here is from genome assembly GCF_054136105.1 of Typopeltis vanoorti. Taxonomy (NCBI): domain Eukaryota; kingdom Metazoa; phylum Arthropoda; class Arachnida; order Uropygi; family Thelyphonidae; genus Typopeltis; species Typopeltis vanoorti. The sequence goes on from NW_028328225.1 coordinate 8,956, forward strand.
TGTTGTTTCGATAGGAGATGTTGAAGTAATTCCTTATTAATATTGTGTAGTGTTTCAGATTTTTAATGCTCAGTATTCTGTGTATCGCCATGTGCTGGTCGGATATTGGTTGTTGCGTGTAAGGTGTCCAGATCACTGTTGACACGATTTTCCCGTGTAGTGTTTCTAATTTTGTCAGGTGGCTGTTTTATGTATTTGCATAGACTGTTATTCCGTATCTGAGTAAGAATTCGCAGATACCGTGATATAGGAGTTTTTTTATGTTGGGTGAAATAATGTCTTTAACTTGGAAGAGTTTTGCTGCGATGATCCGGAGTTTGGTGTGTAAGTATTCTATACGTTTTGTCCATTTAAGACGGGAGACCGAGGTATATTTCATGTGTTAAAGGTTTGATTTCGGAACACTAGCAGGTATTTTTGTTGTTAATGCAGCGGTATGTGTTACAATGTATCGTTAGTGATGGGGAGCGTATGATTCTTGGGTTGTGTATTATCAACATCTGTTTTTTGGTGCCGTTGATTAGAATTGTGTTTTGGTGGAAGTATGTTGTGATTTCGTTTAGGTCTTGTTGTGCTTTGCAGAGAGCTGCGTTAATGTCTGTGTGGATTGCTAGTAGTGCAGTGTCATCTGCGTATTGAAATATTTGCCTTCTTATGGATATGTTATGAACATCGTTAATGTGTATGTTGAATATAGTGGGTGATAGTATGGCACCTTGAGGTACACCGTGTTTTGTTTGTATACTCCGACTGTGACATGTATCTATTTTTCTTACTTGTGTTCTGTTTGAGAGGTAGTTCTTGAACCATGTATACAGTGTTCCTCTTATACCTATTGAGTATAGTTTGGTGAGTAGTATGTCATGTTCAAGTGTGTCAAATGCTTTGGTTAGGTCCAGCAGTATAAGGACGACGTACTTGTTTTTGTCGAGAGCTTTGTTTATTGTGTCGGCGATGTCTTCTAATAAAGTAAGGTGCTTTTTGTTTTCTGAAAGACGTACTTGTTTTCTGAGATGATGTTGTACTTCTGTAAATAGTTCTGTAGTCTGGTGTGTGTTATTTTTCCTAGGATTTTTGATATGACTGGTTGGGTAGCTATTGGTCTGTAGTTGTGAGTATCGTTTCTTTTGCCGTGTTTGTATATTGGCGTAATTACTGCAGTTTTTAGTTGTTGTGGAATAATGCCTGTGTCGAATATTATGTTCACGAGTTTCAAAAGTTTTGGATTTATTTGTTCAAAGTGTGTTATAAGGTCTGTGAGTCTTATTTTGTCTATTCCTGGAGTGGTTTTTGGTTTTATTTGTAGGATTGCTTCTTTCACTTCCTGGTTTGTTATGGGTGGAAAATACATCGTTTTTGGTTGACTAATAATAATAATAATAATAATGATTTTTAACATTTTTTTATTTCTCAGATAAATTACATACATTACATGAAACAATTGTGCGTAACAGTATGTTTTTTAAATAATAATAATAAGAAGAAAAATATATTTTTTATTTTTTTTATTATTTTTTTAAATAACAATCATAATAATAATTTACAATTATATTGTTCAGAGTTACATAAGTAGTAAAATATTACATGTTTTAGTTTATTTTTTTTTCAAGTTTGAAAAGGTGTGTTTATACAACAGTATTTACACATATGCAATCAAAATATTATATTTCCTAATTCTCACAAACATACAGTGTAAACTCGTGATTTACATTTTTTATTATTTTTTTATTACATTGCATACATTTGTTACAGTTATTACATATATTACTTACATTTGTTTACATGTGATACTTACATTACGTATATTTGTTTACATATAATACATGCATTACATGCATTTGGTTACATATGATACATCATGGATCAAAAGTAATTTCTCTGTTTTCATCCTCGAATCTTACATGCAAGCTTATCTGAGGTTGACACCAGTTGGTTATGGATTTTTAGCTGTGTTGGGGAGTTACGAAATCTATGATTGAGAAATTCGCGCTCGCGCACACACACACACTCACACATAGAGCTCTACGGACATAGTATGTCCTTAGAGCTCTTTTCAGGCTATTGTAGTTTGTAAGGTTTCTGTATTCAAAAGGTAATTTGTTTATCATGTCTGGGATGTAGAAGTTTCGCGTGGCCTTTCCGTAGTGATTATTTATTTATATGTGATATAATTAGTTGTCTGAGGACGTGTTATACAGTAAGTATTTCTGACTGTCCTGTAGTTCGCATCGAAATAATGTTTTAGCAAAGCTGCATAGTGACATAAATGTTTTGCTGTCAGTATTTTGTGTTCTGACATTGCAGTGTATATAATGTCGATATTGTCTCTTTGTCCCCAAAAGATCAGTTTTATGATTTTGTACTGTAACGAGATTAATCAATTTAGTTTGTAGGGTGCACAGAAAGCATACATTGTTATGCGTATCTTAGTATATTTTGGCATAGTGCTTTGTATATTAGTGTTTTTAGGCGTATGGGAACTATGTCTTTTAATCTGTAGAGTTTGCCACTTATTGTTCGGAGTTTGTTGTGTAGATGTTTTATATGGCTATTCCAGTTCATATCTGCATCGAGGTAAATTCCAAGGTATCGTATTGTTTCAACCTGAGTGATTGTAGTGGTTTTGCTGTTCTACGTGTTTTTTTGTGTTGGAAAGTGGATGTTGGATGGTTATATATTTATTATCAACTGGTCGAGTCAGTGGATTTCTGAATATCATTAATTTTGTCTTTTCTGAGTTTAGGTGTATGGAGTTTTTCTTCAGCCAGTCTATGATCAGATTTATATCATGTTGCATATTTGTTTGGGCTATGCTTGCGTTATTATGGATTATTATTATTGCGTTATTAATGCTGTGTCGTCTGCGTATTGGAATATCTTACCTTTGAGAGGTAGCTGATTAATATCGTGGGTGTAAATGTTGAATAGAGTTGAGAGTACAGCTCCCTGTTGCACTCCACAGGTTACTGGTAGCTCTCCACTTCGGGTCAAACCGAAACAATAATAATAATAATGATGATGATAATAATAACAATAATAATAATAATAATAATAATAATAATAATTTTTTTTTTTTTTACGCTGTAAACTCATGATTTACTTTTAAAATATTTTTTTTTTTTTTTTTTTTACATTGCATACATTTGTTACAGTTATTATATACATTACATACATTTGTTACAATTATTATATACATTAGATTCATTTGTTTACATATGATACATTACTTTACATTTGTTTACATGTGATATTTACATTACGTACATTGGTTTACATATAATACATACATTGGTTTTCTTGTGATACGTACATTACATGCATTTCGTTACATATGATACATCTTGGATGAGAACTAATCTTGGATGAGAAATAATAATAATAATAATGAGTTTAGAATGTATATTATTATAATATTCACAACAATTATTATTACATACGTTTTTTGCATTTTACACTCTATATATACAATGTCAATTGATATAATAATTCTATATTTGTGTTTTCTTCTATTATCATCACACATATCATTTACATATGTACAGTTAAGACACATTACCTTTTCTGCTGTGTACGCAGTTTGTACAGAATGTAGCGTATTTCTTTTAAACATTTCTTTAAAATATAAATGCGCATAATTTAATTTTTTTTTCATATCAGTGTCATCATTTATTACTATACACAGTATTGACGTATACATTACAATAATTTGCAGTCTATGATTATGAGGATTAGTTGAATTAGGCGGGCTAATCACCCCTACTTCGATTCTAGGGTTGGCTTTTTATAAGAGAGCAGGATTAGCCTTCACTATTCTTGTTGTTTTGTACTGCATATGGATAGAATGTATGCGTTGGGGATGCTGGTGATTTGTGAAGTGTATAGAAGTGTTAATGATATATTAACGGTGTGGGTATAGTTTCCAGGGTTAGTGTTTTAATGTTCTGCAGTTGTCTATGTGTTTGAAATTTCTTGGTAGGTTGACGAATAATAATAATAATAATAATAATGATTATTATTACTCGATATATATATATATATATGTATTCATGTATTCTTATATCCTTATATATATCCATATATATGTAAGGATATATCTGATCTAATCCTGTGGCCTCCTCTTTAAGAGGGTTGCAGCTGATGAACAGTCTGCTTCTATGCCTCTCTATCTCTTGCTTCTTTAAGATTCTTCCCCGTCCAATCTTTGATGTTGTCTTTCTATTGTAGCCGGGATCTTCCTCTTCCTCTCTTTCCCTCCACCAACCCCTGCAATACTATTCTGGGAAGCTCGTCAGAAGAACCCCTCATCAAATGTCATGCAAACGCTATTTTTCTTCTTTGGATACTATCCATATAGTTTGTTTTCATTTTGAATGTTTTAAAAACCTCTTAATTACTCACTCTTTAAATCCTGCTGATACGATCCTTTTTTACTCAAGCACCACATTTCAAATGTATTCAATTGGTCACTCATTTCCTTATTGTTGATCATCCAGGACTCACATCCATACGTCCCCACGCTCCAGATCATTGTCTTGAGGATTCTTACTTTTAACTGTTTGTTCAGATTTCTGTTTCCTGTGATATATTTGGAAAAATGCTGCTTTTGCTATTTTAATTATGTACTTAATTTCATAATTAGAGCTACTGTGTTTTGTTATCCAACTCCCAAGGTATTCAAAACTGTTTACATTTTCTATTCTTTGGCTATTCAAAGTGATTTCCATCCCATCATTTCCTTTTCTTCATCTTCATCACCTTTGTCTTCTGAATGTTTTTTTTTTCATTTTATTTTTCTCATTTCCATGTTCAGTCTGTTCAAAATTCTTTGCAAGCCTTCCTCTGTTTCTCTCATAAGTACAATGTCTTCTGCATATCTTATATTATTTATCAGGTGTCCGTTTATCTTTATTCCATCCTTCAGATCTTCCAAGGCCTCGCTCATCATCCGTTCACTACAGACATTAAAAAGGAGTGGGACATCCCACTCCCTTATCTCATAGCCTTTCTTATGGGGATCCATTCAGTATCCTCACTACAAATCTGACCCAGGCTTCTTGAGTTTTGTATATTCTGAAAAAATTCTCGAAAGCTTTTTCGTAGTCCACAAAGCATAGATATAAGAATGATGCACTCGATCCTTCTTTCTCCCAATATCCGTAGTGTTGTGATAGCTTCCCTGGTTCCCCTGTTTCTCCTGAAACTGTGCTTCATTTAACTCTCTCTCTCTCTCTCTCTCTCTCTCTCTCTCGCCTGTTCCATTCTTCTGTATATTATGTTGATTAGGACTTTTGCAACGTGGCTAATCAAGCTGATAATTTTATGCTTGATGCAATCATTGTTCCTGTAGTCTTGGGAATAGGAATAAAAATACATCTTACGAAGTCTTTAGGTATTATATACTCCTCCAGACTTCTATTAAAGATGACGGATAGAAGTTTTATTCCTTCCTTTCCCAATGCTCTCAGCAACTCGCCTTGAATATCATCCACTCCTGGAACTTTCCTATCCTTTATTTTTTAATCGCTGCTTCGGTTTCCCATTCCTTAATTTCTGGGTAATCATCATGTTTTATCTGATCACATTCCAGATTATCTTCATCTACATAAGGTACTGTAACATACTTCTTCCATCTTATCATTTTTCAATTTTTTTCCAAAAAAATCTTTCCTCCTTCATCCTTCAAAGCACTGCTTTTTACCCTTCTCTCCTCTTGGTTCTTCCCTGAAATCAAGTTCAACCTTTCATACACCTTTCTCTTATCCTTTGCTGTATCATTATCTTTTATTTCCTTGTAGACCTCATTGAGCCAGTCTTCCTTTGCCTTTCTAGCCAGAATTTGTACTTTTTTTATTGATATCTTTATACCTCACTTGTGCTTCATCTTTGTTCTTATTCTTCCATTTTCTTCTTTCGTCCATTTTTTTCTATCACGTCCTCAGTAATCCAAGGCTTCCTTCCTCTCCTCTCTTCCTCAACCAGAATACCTTTAGCACATTCCTTGATTTTCTCTCCTAGATCAGTCTAGATTACTTATGGGGGTTTATCAGTATCAATTCTGCTGATATTATTTTCTAGTTCAGCTTGATATTTCTCTCTAATATATTTTCTGTTTAGTCCATCAATTCTTATTTTTCGAGTTGCATTATCTTTATTTATTTTAGTCTGATTTTTATTTTAACTGTGAGCAGGTTATGGTCACTATTGCAGTCGTCTCCAGGATACGTTTTTGCATTTTTTATTACATTTCTATATCTTGAGTTAATTAGCATTTAATCAATCTGATTTCTGATTTCTTCATCTCTCTGTCCAGGTACTCTCCAAGTATACAGTCTTCTCTCATGTTGTTGAAACCAGGTGTTAGTCGCTATCAGTTTGTGTTTTCTGCAAAACTCCACCAGTCTGTCTCCCCTTTCATTTCTTTCTCACAAGCCCCAAGGGCCCGCCAGACCATATCTCTTCCTTTCTCCATCTTTGCATTCATATCTCCTATTACTATCAGTATTTATCGGTTATTTTTCAAATGTAAACATTCCTCTATTTGTTCATAGATCTCTTGAACTTCATCAGTATAATCTGTTGTTGGTAAGTATACTTGAAATATCAGGATATTTCTAGGTTTGGCTTTTATTTTCAAAGTAATCACTCTTTCAGATCTCTGCCAGTATCCCTCCACCATATTGGCTACCCTTTTATTCAATATAATTCCAACACCCCTTTGATGTTCTTCTCCTCCTGAGTAAATAAATCTAAATCAATAGTCTGTTCTTAAATCTCCTTTCCCTTTCTATCTAACCTCTGAGAGCCCAAGAACTGATAACTTCATTCTTTTCATTTCTCTGATCACATTGGCCATCTTTCCTTCTTGATACATTGAATTAACATTCAAGGTGCCCATATTTTTATTTTCTTTGAGGTTCATTTTCTTATGTTGTGTCCTTACATTAGTTCCTGAACTTCCCAGAGGCTTTGATCCTGCAGCATCATTTGAGGTCCTATCCTCCTGGGACCCCAACACAGATCTACAAACACGCTCCCTGGTACCATACTGCACACGGTCAGACCCATGGGTTCCATCTGTTCTTGAGCATAATTCATTCTTCAGTATTGACTTGTTCATCATTACTCGGAGAAAGAGAAAAGTATGCATGGTGGTTCTCCATCGCCTTCCATGCAGCTTGGTGGGTTAGACATTTCCTTCCAACCAGATGTAATGGTTATACTGCAATGACTCGTTATCTTCAGCTCGGGTACCCCTGGATTACCAGTTCCCATGCACACCAAGGTGCGCCCTTGGGGGAGTAAGGATATATATATATATATATATATATATATAATATATCCTGATATATATATCATTACATATACATATTATATGTAATTATATGCATATATATACATATAATTATTATTATTATATACTAATAGAAAACAGTCTAGAGACTATTAAAGCCAGCGTAGATTTGTGCAAGAACAATATACAAAGAGAACGAAAAAAAAACAAAAATTGTTGCGAATATGAAGATCTGGTCAAACATAATACTTTAGTAGTGATAGAAGTGTTGCAAACGGTAAAAGACATTAAAATCAGCATTAACGCAATAACTAAGAGGCAACACACTTTGATGAAAGAGACATCCGAACTCCGTCACGAACTTCATTCTCTAAAACTACAATACGAACGTTTAAATCAGCAACAACATAACGAAGATCATCTCATAAACGGTCTTCCCGAAACTGCACCTACAGAAAACCTCAGAGACGTAGTTTTAAAATTAGACCATGAAATTGATATCCCCTACAGCTTAACGGCATTCAGACCGTAAATCGGATTCCTAGGAAGAGCAAAAAACAAGGCTACCACCACGTGCACCAGTCATAGTTCGTCTTACAAGCAAGTCCACAAGAGACAATCTCACAAAAGCCAGCAGGCAGAAAAAAACAGTTGCCAAGGACTTGAACGCATTGCAAGACAATACACCAACCTTCTCTCCGAATATTTAACTTCATTCAACCAGAATCTGTTGAACCAAGCAAGAAAAGCAAAAATAGAAAATCACTACCAATTTTTGAGGATCAGAGATGCCAAGATATTCTTGAGGAAGTCAGAAACTTCAAAGCCGATACACATTAAAAGCTCTGAAGACATAGAAAAATTGCCACAGTGAAAAAAAAGGTCTCTTATTTAGAAAGTATTTTACCTTGGGTATAATAAATGTTAAAAATACCAAGCTATTTTAAACCTGGTTTTACTCCAAGAGTTGCCTTGGTCTTGCACTACTTTGAGGGTCAGCTAGACTTCCAATACGTGCAGGCGCAAACTTGAGTTGTTTGTCTGTTTGCTTACTTGGGAAATGGAGCAAAACCAGGTTTAAAATTCCTTGGTATTTTTAACAGTCTCTTATTTAGTTGATAAAGAAAACCACAACAAAAATGAATGTGAACCATCAAGCCAAATGTAATAACACAATAACATACCATCAATTCCACTTTGATCAGACCTTTCTCATCACTCTTTTGACCTCTCAAACATCAGCCTACTTCCAACACAGCAATTAAATTAATAAAAGTAAATCTAAACGGTGTCATCCTCAGATAAGATTATTAAAAAGCTTCGAGGATGCAAGCTGACACACTACATCTCAACCGAGATCAAGAGAAAGGAAAAATAAAATTATTCATTACATTAAAGTGCTGTAGTTACATCGCTTAAATACAATAAAATCCAAAATTGTAATATATATATAACTTATTATTATCCTATAAATGATCTTAAAAATATAATTTTATTCAATTTTATTTAAAGCTATACATTACTATCTATAGTAACTATACAAAAAAAGAGGAACATTCGTATCAAATTCATTGTTAAAAAAAACAAACTAAAACAACATGTTTCGCAAATGCATAATATGCAATCATAATTTTAATAATAAAGAGCATCGAGTTTAAAAAATATACTATTATTATTATCACATTTATCTAATTTTTAGAATTATTCAATTTTGTAATTTCTATAATTTTATAATGTAATTATTATATATATACTAGACATAATTAAGTGTTTAAAATTAAAAAAAATACCAGCCTGGTTGTCCGAGTGGTTAGCGAATCTGCTCTCCAGCCAAGAGGCTGCTGGTTCGAAGCCCAGGTAGGATTGGATGTTTGTCATTTTCTTCCACCTTCATACATTTATTCACCGAAGTATAGATACACTCTCCCAATATGGACTCGATCACCATGGGAGTAGCAGACCCTAAACCTCCCTCAATGGGAGAGGCCTTCACCTTGCAGTGGATATAAAAATAGGCTATTCCTCATATATATATTTAAACCTAAAGAACCTAAACTAAAAAAATTATTCAACAGTTGTCAACACTTGTACAGTGTCTGCTTTGAAATCGTTTACTGACAAAACATACACAGTTGACTCTCATTCATTCCACTAATTTATCACTTTAATAGTGGTGAAGTGGTGAATAAGTGGAATATGAAGATAAGAAACAAACAAATCTAGTCTTAGCTTCCTTGTTAACTATACTCTTACTCAGTTTACATGGATGACCTCTAGTTTTCCTAATATTATTCATGTACTGAAATATTTCATCCACATCAATCCTATAACACCCGCCAACCAAAGAAACATATGTCTGTCATATCTACCTTCATCCGTCGAATAAAGTTACTTAGTTATTCGCCTCTGAATCCACTCCACCTCATCCACATCTAAAAGAAACACAAGCAACCTAATCCGTGAGCAATAATCCAGATGAGGCCTTATCAAAACCTTATAAAGAGGAATAATATCCTTCTTATCTCTACATGGCGGGGTCTTCCTCAATTGCCAGGTAATCATTTCAACTGTTTTACCGACTTTTGCGATATACTCTCTAAATGTAAACTCGTTATCCACTAACAATCTCCAAATCCATGGCTTTATGAAGTTCTTGGAGCACAGTTCCTACAATATGGTAGAAAGTTGGTAATCTTCACTCCAAAATGCATAACCTTACACTTTGCCACTTTAAATTGGAATCATTCTCCTATTCTTCAAATTAAACAGTAGGGTCCAGATACAGAGCTCTGTGGCATTCCACTCGTCACTGTGCAACTGCATATACTAATGTGTGATATTTCTCTCTCCCACTCCATCAACCACCCTTTTATCCACAACACCAGCTTCACATCCATACCTATTTGATGTAAGTTGTGTATTAGGATTCCATGTGATATCCTGTCAAACGCCTTTGCGAAGTCTCACGGTATGACTATGTAGTTATTACCTTCATCTAACTCGACTGTCACCTTATTATAGAAGGTAAGTCACTGAAGCAAACCCACCCTTCAAATAACCACCCTACCCTCCCATACAATACATCCCATTCCGATCCACCAAGTACTGAATTTTGTGTTTAAACAATTTCTCCAATACTTTGATCACCACTCCTGAAATACTAATTCCAAGGCAGTGTATAATTAGCTACACTACCTTGGAACCACTTTTATGCAATGGAACTATTTTTATTCTTTCCATTCTCTTGAGAGTGAATGGAAAGAGCTGAGACTCAGATTACACAATCTAGTCAAGGGACTACCTATCCATAGCTGTTAAAAACTTCTCTTAAACTCATTCACATTAGGCGCACTCACCAGTGCATTCACCATTTGTTGAAATGGTGAATGAGTACCTATGGTTCCACATACTCATTGCTTGCTGGGAGAAATTCCGCATCTGAAGCCGTTGTTGTCGACACAGAATTTTAACTTCAAATGGTTATCTCCTGTCCTATCCAAACTTTCAATATGATGAAAAATTTCATCAACTCTATCCCATAACAACTTCTCAAAAGAGTTTCCAGCTTGTATCATATAACAGATGTGCTTTTTACTAGACTTTAGATTTCACATTCTCTAAATCAGTATTCATACTATATTTAATAATCATAATTAAACAATCTTATTTGAAATATCTCCAGAATTTCTTCATCCTTGATCTTCATTCAGTTAATGCCTTGTAAAGATGTAAAATGAATTAAAGAAGTTGGCAAGAACTTTCAAACAGAAATGGATGAGAAAGCTATATTTTTCAAGGAACAGAATGGGTTTCCATGTACGAGAAATTTGCTCTTATTTTTTAATAATTTACGGCTGAGATTTATAAGGGGAATGGATAGTTGGAATCTACTTAGGAATCTGATAGTATACCAAATGAAAGGCTGTTGCATAAACTGAAAAATATAAATTGGAATATAAACTATTCACTTGCATAAATGAATAGGTTTTGCCTTTCCTTGGAATCCGATTTACAGATTGAATGTTGTTATGCTGTTGGGGAATGTTAATTTCATGGCCTAAGTTTAAAACTACATCTCTGAGCTTTTCTGTAGGTGCAGTTTTGGGAAGGCAGTTTATGACAAGATCTTCTTCATATTGTTTCTGATTTAAACGTTCGTATTGTAGTTTTAGGAAACTAAGTTCTTGATGGAGTTCAGATATATCTTACTTCAAATTATATTGCCTGTCAGTTAGAACATTAACACTAATTTTGATGTATTTTAACATTAGCAAGACTTCTTCCACTGCTAAATTATTATGTTTCCTCAAATCATCATATCTGTTAGATTTTTTTGTTATTTGATTGTTCTGTTTATCAAAGAGTTCTTGCACAAGTTCTGCTAAGCTGACTTTTATAGTCTCTAGACCATTTTCTATTTAGTATATTTAAGGAATTTAAATTATAGTACTCACCTATATATTTTTGTCTGTTGAGTTCATCGTCTGATTTTGCCTTCGGTATAATTAGCTCCAGTGTAGTTGGTTGTGCTGCAAAATAATAATAATTATAATAATAATTTTTAATAATAATATTTTTTACTAAAATTATGATTACATATTGTAATTACATATTTAATACTCATATGATTTACATATGATTACATATTACAACACATATAGTTCTGTTTTTTTGTAACAATGAAATTCATGCCAATGTTTCTTTTAATAGTGTATAAATAATGCATTAGTAATAGTAACCATAATTGTAATTTATGTGTGGTTAGATAATATTGCATTTTTACAACATTCATACAATACCAATGAGGTACATATATTTACAATTCTTGAGTAATGTATTTAAGAGCTCTAACTACAGCCAATTAAATGAAATATATGGATTTTTATTTCTTTTTGTTGATCTTGGTAAAGATCAACAACATTTCTCTGCTTGCACACTCGAAGCTTTTTTATTAATGTTATCTGAGGATGACACCAGTAGGTTATTATTTATTGGATTAATAGCGGTGTTCAAAGTAGTCTAATGTTTGATCAGTCTAATATTCACTATAGCTTTAGGATCAGAAATTCATTCACATGCACACGCACAGTGGCACACATATGATAATTTGGAATGTCAGGACGTGTCACCTTAATGGAAAGCCTAACCTAATATACTCTGTTTAAATTAAGTTTATAAGGTATGCAGATGCATGATTTTTGTTCAGAGTATGTCCTTGGGGCTCTTTTCAGATTATTGTAGTTCGTAAGGTTCCCTTATTCATAAGGTAGTTTATTAAGTGTATATGGGATGCAGATGCTTCGAGTGATCTTTCTGTACCGATTGATATATTTATATATGATATCATTAGTTGCCTGAGGTCTTGTTATATGGTATGTATATTTTGTTGTCTTTTAGTTGGCATCGAAATAAGGATTTAGCATAGCGGCTTAGTGGTAGTGCTGTTGGTGTCAGTATTTTGTGTTCTGACTTTTAAATGCATATAAAGCCAGTATTGTTTCTTTGTTCTCAAAAAATCAGTTTAATCATTTTGTAGTGTCATAATATTAATCTATTGATTTGTAGCGTGCACAAAAAGCATACATTGTTATAGCATGTCTTCGTGCATTTTGGTATACTGCTTTGTAGTATAGCAAAATGCACGAAGACATGCTATAACAATGTAACATTGTTAGTGTTTTCATGTGTGGAAACTAGGTCTTTTAACCTGTAAAGTTTGCCATTATTGTTCGGAGTTTGTTGTAGATGGTTTATGTGGCTATTCCATATCTACGTCGAAGTAAATTCCAAGGTATCGTTTTGGTTTCAACATGGGTGATTGTAGTCGTTTTACTGTTCTATGTGTTTTTTTAAGTTGGACAGTTGGATGTTGGATGGTTATATATTTGTTATCAACTGGTCGAGGGAGTGAACTTCTCAGTATCATTACATTTTGTCTTATCTGAGTTTAGGTGGATGGAGTTTTGTCTGATCTAGTCAATGAGCAGTTTCTGTCATGCTGCTTGTTTGATTGGGCTTTGCTTGCATTAGTATGGAAGATATTATGGCTGTATCATTTGTGTATTGGAAGATCTTGCCTTTGAAAGGTAGCTGATTAATATCATGTTGAATAGAGTTGGGGAGAGAACAATTCCCTTTGATACTCAACAGGTTATTACTGGTAGCTATGTACTTCGTTTTGGCCCAATATGTGTGATATGTTTTCTATTGTGAAGGTAATTTCTAAACTAGATGGGCCCCTGCCAACATGTATCAGCTTTTCCAATAAGTTGTGATGTGTGAATGTGTCAAATGCTTTAGTCAAATCGATAATGACTACCATGGCAATTTTGTTTTTGTCTAAGGTGTTATTAATTACGTGTGTAAAGTCTTCCAAGAGAGATGTTCTCTTATTTTTCTGAAAAACATATTGTGTTTTGAGGATAATATGAAAGTTTGCTGTATTTATTGTGAGATTCTTTAGTACGGTCCGCTCCATAATTTGATTCATAATTGGTAGTGTTGCGATATTTCTGTAATTACTGATTTAATTTCTTTTTCCATGTTTGTATATATGGGTGTGATTATGACAGTCTTTAATATACTTTGTATTTGTCTGGTTTTAAATATTTTATTCATTAATTTTAGTAGGATAGAGACTAAGCTTGTTGCATGTTGCTTGATATCTTTTGGTCTTATACAATCAATTCCTGGGCCTTTGTTTGGTTTTGATGTATTTCAGATAAAAGTTCTGCTTATTTTATGATTGGGAACCATAATGTCTGTTTTGATTGTGGTCCAAGTGATGGATCATGTTTTGTGATTGGAGGAGTATTTCTCTGCAGTTCTTGGATGGAGTCTGAAAAGTATTGGTTAAAGTCATTTGCTAGTTGTTGGATAGGTTTTGCGTCTTTCATGAAGCTGTGTTTCATGGTTTCAGATGGCGTGGTTTTTGGAGAACAAGCTAGCATCTCGTTGATCAGATGCCAGGTTTGGTTCATGTTGTTTAGTGCATAGGTTAGTTTCTCTCTGTAGTAGTTTATTTTTGCATTTCTTATTTGTGTTGTAAAGCGATTTCTTGTTATCTTATATTCAGTTTTTAAAGATGTCCTATTTGGATATCGCTTTAATTCTTTCCATAGAGCGTCCTTTCTGTATTTCTAGGATGAAATGTTGTGTTATCTAAGGATTATGAGTTGTTCTTGAACGAAATCTGACTTTCCCTGCAGCTTTCTTATATATTTCTTTCAGCGTGAGTTTAATGTTGTTGTATATGGTTTTCTTTAATCTGGTGATGCCACGTGTTCCAGTCGATTTTACTTATTTCGTGGTTAACTATTCCTTCATTTGTTACTGATTTGTGTTGGTTTTCGAATGTGGAGCATTACATGGATATTGTCTTAGTGTGCTAGTTTACAGCCGTTAATAAATGATCTGCTACTTTGCACGTAGATCATTCGGGCACCACCAAATAGTTACACTGCAGTGGTGGTGCCCGGATAATCTATGCAGGAAGCAGTAGTATTATTTCCGACATTCTTACTTCTCTGGTACATGATGTTATGGTTGGTATTAGATTTTTCATGGAGAGGGGGGGGTCTAGGTATTCTACAGTGCTATTCTGGTTTTCATTTCCAATAATTATGTTTATGTCGCCAATTATCATTAACCATTCAGTTTGGTATAATTCTTGTCATGAAAGCCAGCAACTTAGTTCGTGCAAGAATTTTATCACGTTTAAGTTTGGTGGTCTGTAAATAGCATTTAGTGTTATGGGATGCTGTTGATTGATAGCATTAATGATTTCTATGCAAAGGATTTCAGCATGCTCAAACTCATAAACAATTTCTTTTGCTATCAATTTATGTTCGATAAATATTAACATTCCACTCCCGCTTTGTTTGGTGGGATGATTTATGTTGTTGTAAGCCTGAATCCGGAAAGGAGACACTTCGTCATTATTCGTGTTTGTTATCTGTTTGGTCCAATATATCAATAACACCGGTGTGCTTCCTCAGATAAGCTTGTAGTATTAATCAAGTTTTCTAGCTCTTCTGATATTAATACGCAGGATGCAGAGGAGAAACCTCTCGTTGGTAGCGTGTGTTGTTTCCATGCATCAAGTACATTTGTGTCATGTAAAATCAAAAGCACAATTGCTAATGTATTCAGGTGATATATCTGTCTGATGGTTCACTTTCATTATTTTGTGTTGAGGTCTTCTTTTTGTCATTTATTATTCACGTGCTTTGTTTGTATCGACTTTGAAGTTTGTGACTTCCTCAAGAATAACTTGTTGTCTTTGATCCACTAAAGTTTATATTTTTTACCGTTTTTGCTTTTCTTGCTTGGTAAAACAGATCCTGTTGAATAGTTTTAAATGCTCAAATAGAAAGATTGATGTATTGCCTTGCTATGCATTTAATTCCTTGAGATCTGTTTTTTTTTCAAGTCTGCTAGCTTTTTGAGATTATCTCTTCTGGACTTGGTTGTCAAAATAACTATGAGTGGATCTGGGTTGTGGAAAGCATGTTTTTTTTTCCCTGAGAATCCGATTTATTGTCTGAATGTCATTACGCTGTACATGGATGTCCATTGCATGTCTAACTTTAAAACTACGTCTCTGATAGTTTCTGTTGATGCAGTTTCAGGAAGACCATTTATGACAAGATCTCATTTATGTTGTTGCTGATTTAAAAGTTCGTATTGCAGTTTTAGGGAATTAAGCTCTTGATGGAGTTCAGATGTCTCTTTCATCAAAGTGTGTCACCTCTCAGTTAGTAGATTAATTAATACTGGTTTTAATGTCATTTACCGTTTGCAAGACTTCTCTACTGCTGAATTTTAATATTTAACCAAATCCTCATATTCGCTAATTTTTTGTTATTTGTTTGTTCTATTTATCGAAGAGTTCTTGTACGAGATCTACCATGTTGGCTTTCATATTCTCTAAACCTTTTTCTAATAATAAATTTATGGAATTTAAACTGTAAGACTCATCTGTATTTTTTTTTTTACTGTTCAGTTCAACATCTGATTTTGCTTCCTGTGAAATCGGCTGCGCCATGGGTGACGGTGTTCCTTTGATCTCTCTGCAATAAAAAAAAATAAAAATGAAAAAAAAAAAAATAATAATAATAATTTTTTCACGACATTCATTTTATTATGCATACCCACTTATTTATATTAGTCAGATGTGTACATATCAGCATACAAATACTTTCACATACGATACACGCGTCTACATTGTAATCATATGAACAATGGAATTTTACCATTTTCAACTTTACAATTTTGTACTAAACATCTGTACAGTTCGGTACAATAATTTTGTATCACTTTATGTTCACTTTTTTTACCTCTCAGAGAAATGACGTATACATTTTATAATATTTAAGCAAGAGTCTTATAATTTATTACATTATACATTTCACTCTTAATATCTTCACAATGTGGAATTAATAACAGAATAATAACAATCACAGCGACAGTATTCAAATCAATCATAGTTCTCAGTTACGCAAGGTAGATAATATGATTACATGCTACATTTCACATTTTATTATACATATATTTCCCCCACACTTTTTTTTAAAAAAATGAAGTGTTATCGTTATCATGCAGATTATTTACATTTAGACGATCCACGTATTATATTTTTGGTTTAGCTCAGAATGTTATAAAATTTATTTATTTTTAATGTCAAACAGTGTTTTATTTTCTGTCTAATAAATTACATGCATACACGTACAATTTAATTATACATACAATTTATGTAATATATATAATACAAATAATACACACATTTATATAATACATACAATTTAATATAATTACATACAATTTAAGAGATAATACTACAATTTTTTTTCATGTGGTTCAATTGAGATTCCAATTTATCTCATACTTCGTACAGTGCGCAAGTCATACAGCACAAACATTTTTGTGCTATTAGTATTAATAACGATTTCAGTAATAGTTTGCAATCAGATATAGTTCAGTTACACTGGATAGATTACATGATTATCTATCTATATAATCTTTTTTCTGTACAGAAAGCTAGGAGAATATCTCATTTAAATTGCATAGGTATATTAATAATATGTTTACATCTTTTTTTCACATGCATATTTACAATGATTCACTTTTTATTAAATCGATTATAATATTTACTTGTTTCTTTGGATGGCATTTCTGGTTTCTTCCTCGAAGCTTTGCAGATCTTATCTGAGGAATTAGATGGCAGTGGTTTCGTTTCTATAAGTGTAGCAAGCCAAGTGTTGATTTTACTGTTTGTAGGTAGATGCTTAGAAGCCTACACAGCTTGTGCATGGTTTAACTTTTTTGCAAGTGGGGTGGATTTCGGTATGGTATGTTTGTCCTAGTAATGGTGTTTATGCAGGTTTTCTATGAGTGTGTGTGTGTGTGTGTGTGTGTGTGTGTGTGTGTGTGTGTGTGTGTGTGTGTGTGTGTGTGTGTGTGTGTGTGTGTGTGTGTGTGTGTGTGTGTGTGTGTGTGTGTGTGTGTGTGTGTGTGTATTTCTGTAACTTGCATTCTGGCTATAACATTTATGTAGCGCCTGATTCAACTCCTTCTAGGTACCTAGGTTTCTGTGGTCGACAGGCAGTTTGTTTATCACGTCACGTGGTACGTAGATGTTTCGGATGGCTTTTCCGTAGCGATTATTGTACTTGTATGTTATGTAATTTGTTGACTGTGGCCTTGTTATATGGTACAATGGTAACCTTAACAGGTTACCATTGTAAACTTTTACGTTTCTAGTCTGCGCAGAATGAGTATGATTTGGTTGCATATATTAAAATCTTTTCACATAATGCTATATAGATTAGTATTTTTCTGTGTTTCGGGGCAATGTCTTTTATTCGGCATAGTTTTCTTGCTATTATATCCATATACTTTATATGGCTATTCCAAATTTGATCAACATCGACGTGAAGTCTGAGTTATCATCACACAGGTGAAAATTGCGGTTTTATGTTCAGCGCTTTGTGTATAGGAGGATGGAAGTCAGATTGTGAGATATTTAATTTCTATGGGTAGGGTTTGGGGTTTTTTTGAATATGATTAGCTTTGTTTTTCCACGGTTTATATATATATATCCAGTATCGATTAGCCAGTTAGCGATTTGATTGATGTCGTGTTGCATATTTGTGTAAGCGGTATTTGAGTTGTTGTGAATAGACACTATGGCTGTGTTGTCTGTGTAATGGAAGATTTTACTTTTTAGGGGAAGATGGCTTATGTCGTGTGTGTCGTATGTGTTAAATAGAAAGGGAGACAGGATAGCTCCTTGCGGTACACCGCAGGTTACCTGTACTTCTTTGCTCTACACTGATCCTATACTTTTGATGTACTTCCTGTTTTTCATGTATGCTTTAAACCACTGGAGTAGGCAACCACCAATTCCGATATGTGTTAGTTTCGTTAACAATATTTTGTGTGTTAATGTATCAAACTCTTTTGTTAGGTCAATGAAAACGATCAATGTTATTCTGTGTTAATACTACACAGCGTTTATTAGGTCTGTGAAATCTTCCAAGTGTTGTGATGTTCCTTTATTTTTTGAACGCCATATTGTGTTTTGGGATTTTAAATTTTTCAATGTATGTGGAGAGTTTGCAATGCACAATGCGCTCCATGATTTGGTTGATTACAGACAACGTGGCGATTGGTCTGTAATTATTTATAATGTTTCTTTTTTCATGCTTGTGTATGGGTGTGATTGATGCTGTCTTTAGTTTTACATCTTTTTAATTGTAATAATAATAATAATAATAATAATGATAATAATAATAATAATCTTCTTCTTCTGCAGCTTTTCCCAATAAGTAGGGTCGTTGTTTGTGTTGAGTCTCCTCCACAACTTCCTGTCTTGGGCTGTAGCCACATACACGGTCTTCATCCTCAAGTCCTCCTCCACCATCTCTCTCCATCTCTTCTTTGGCTGTCCGCGCTTCCTCTTTCCCTGAACATCCATTTGCATGACCTTTCTTCCCACATACTCTTCCTGCCTACTCATCACATGACCAAACCATCTCAACCTTGCCTCCTGAATCTTTGCTCCTAAGTTCGTAACTTTCACCGTTGCCCTTACATAGTCATTTCTCAGGTGATTTTTTCTAGTCAATTTTAGATCAATCTAGATCAATTTTAGATTGATCGGCACCCTCTTATCACGTAGCACTCCAGCCATCTCTCTCCAGTTCCTCTATCCTGCATGCATCCTGCAGCCCACGCCCTTCTCAGCCTCACCATCTTCTTTCATTGTTGAACCAAAGTATCTAAAGTCACTGACCTTCCTGATGACATATCCTTCCATCTCCAGATCTGTCTCCTGGCTGCCATCCACTTTGCAACATATATACTCGGTCTTCTGCTCAGTCTCATACTTCTGTCTTCCAGTACTTTCCTCCAACTTTCCAGTTTGGCTGCCACTTCTTCTCTTGATTCTGCACACAGCACGATGTCATCTGCATACAACTTAGTCCAAGGCCCGTCTTCTCAAATATATATATACTTTAAATTGATCTCTCAAATATTTACATATATACTATGATCATCTTAAGTAACATTCAGTATGTTATTTTACAGGGTTCAGCACTAAGTGCTACACATAATGAGATTTTAGTAATAATGATGCTAAAGTAGTTATTTTTGCTATTTTTGTAAAATAACAATCAGAGTAATACTTTACAATAATATAGTTCAGAGTTACACAAGGTATATAATATTACATGGTCTAGTTACTATTTTCTGTTTCCTTTTTTTTTTCAAAGTTTGAGAAAGTGTGATTATACAACCATATTTACTTACACGTATGCAATTTAAATGTTATATTTCCTAATTCTCACAAACATACAATGTAAACTCATTATTTACATAATTTGTTAATAAAAATAATAATTTATTTCAATATTTATTCGTGTTATAAATTATTATTATATTAATGATATTATCACATAATAATCAGAAACTTCAATAACTTCTTTATTGTTATATATTTTACAGACTGTTTGGTTCCATAATCTGCATTCTTTGATTATAAGGATTAATTGTAGATGAGTGAGGCGCGTTAATCCCACCTACTTCGAAGCTTGGGTTAGCTATTATGAAGAGAGTGGGATTAGCCTTCACTATTTATGTTTTTGTTACTGTTTATGAATGGGATGTAGGCATTGGATGCTCGTGATTTGTGATCTGTATATCAGTGTTAATGGTATATTAACTTTGTTGGTATATTTTCCAGAGTTCGTGCTTTAATGTTCTGTAGTTATCTACGTGTTTCAACTTTCTTGGTAGGTTGTTGAGTTGCGTGGGTATCTAATGTGATCTCACAAAAGAACTGTATGCGTTGTTGAAGGGTGTGGGGATGTAAAGAGTGGTTGTTCGTCGTGTTATACGATATATGTCCCTGTTGTTTCGATAGGTGATGTTGAAATAATTCCTTGTTAATGTCATATAGTGTTTCAGGTTTTTAATGCTCAGGATTCTGTGTAACGATATGTGCTTTCGGATATTGGTTGTTGCGTCTCAGGTGTCCAAATCACTTTTGACACAATTTTCCTGTGTAATTTTTCTAATTTTGTTAGATGGCTGTTTGATGTGTTTGCATAGACTGTTATACAGTGATATAGCAGTTTTTTATGTTGATGGAATAATGTCTTGTACTTGGAAGAGTTTTGCAGCGACGATCCGAAGTTTGATATGTAGGTATTCCATATGTTTTCTTATATTCATATGTTTTCTCCATTTAAGGTGGTAATCTATGTAGAGACCAAGGTATTTTGCATGTGTTACAGGATTGATTTCCGGACATTGGCAGGTATTTTGTTTGGTAATGCAGAGGTATGTGTGACAGTGTATCGGTAGTGGTGCGGGGCGCATGATTCTTGGGTTGTGAATTATCAACATCTGTGTTTTGGTGCAGTTGATTGAAATTGTGTTTCGGTAGAAGAATGTTGTGATTTCATTTAGGTCTTGTTGTGCTTTGCAGAGAGCTGCGTTAATGTCTGTGTGGATTGCTAGTAGTGCAGTGTCATCTGCGTATTGAAATATTTGACATCTTATGGCCATGTCATGAACATCGTTAATGTTTATGTTGAATAGTGTGGGTGATAATATGGCACCTTGAGGTACACCGTGTTTTACTTGTATACTCCGACTGTGATATGTACCTTTTTTGTTACTTGTGTTCTGTTTGAGAGGTAGTTTTGAACCATGTATGCAGTGTTCCTCTTATACCTATTGAGTATAATTTGGTGAGTAGTATGTCATGTTCAAGTGTGTCAAATGCTTTGGTTAGGTCCAGCAGTATAAGGACGATGTACTTGTTTTTGTAGAGAGCTTTGTTTATTGTGTCAGCGATGTCTTATAATAAAGTGATGGTGCTTTTTGTTTTCTGAAAGCCGTATTGGTTTTGTGAGATGATGTTGTCCTTCTGTAAATAGTTCTGTAGTCTGGTGTGTGTTATTTCTTCTAGAATTTTTGAGATGACTGGCAGAGTAGCTATTGATCTGAATATCAGAGTATCGTTTCTTTTAACATATTTGTATAATGCAGAAATTATTGCACATTTTATTTTTTGTTGAATAATGGCTGTGTCGAATATTATGTTCACGAGTCTCAAAGTATCGGATTTATTTGTTCAAAGATTGTTATACGGTCTGTGAGCGTTTTTTTTTTTTTTTATTCCTGGAGTGGTCTTTGGTTTTAGTTGTAGAAGTGCTTCTTTCAGTTCCTGTTTTTAACGGGTGGAAAACACATCGTTCGTGTTGGACTTTGTGTTGATAGTTTTTTGTTGATCGTTAGTAGTTTGTCTTTTTTAAGTTGTGTGATTTTGTTTTTGAAGACATGGTTGAATGAGTTTGCTAGTTCCTCTTGGTTTGTGTCCTGAACGAAGCATTTTGCAATAAAATCTTGTGCTGAAGTTTTCTTTTTACGAGCTACTAATTCGTTGAGTGCAGCCCATGTTTTCTTCATGTTGTCGTTATATTCCATGAATTTTTGGAGGTAGTAGTGTCCTTTTGCCCTACAAATATTTGTTGTTAATTGATTTCTTGTGTTTTACTTAAGAACGAAAGGATGAAAAAAAATATTAAAAAACAACAAAAGAGTCAAGATGCTCATATTAAGTACAAAATTTAATATTTGCATATTTTGCGATAGGAAGCTAAAGTGGAAAATAATTTTCCATGAAAAGTGGTTCACTCTCTTTGGTAGTACCTTGCATTTGTTCTCCCAAACATCGTGTTCATGAAATTCATGAGCGATTATCATCAGGGAATGTTTCCCAATTTTATCTTTTTGAACCTTCCCATCAGGATACATATCAGCATTTTGCAAATTGCAGTGTAGCATAATTAATAATATTCAATCTGCATGGTTCAGTCACTGGCAAATTGTGTCAGCATAAACTCTCCATAGCATTGAATCCTTACATTTCTAATTAAAGACATCGGATTCGAATGAAAATAATAATGATATTAAACATAATATTAGATAATATAAAATATAATGATGTATTATAAAGTATGTGTATTTCAAAGCTTTTGATCTTACGTTTCTCTAACTCTTCCACTTCCTGCTTCTACCCTCATACTAACATTCTTCCTAATGAGGATTCTTTACTTAAAACTTTCTGTCTGTCTCTTTTCTTGCTAACTAACCCCAAGAGGAAGTCCTCCGTTCTCCCTGAAGCTATTAGAGTACTCGAGAGCTAGGAATGTTTCCGCCTCTTTCAACTACCCACTAATAGCTATAGTAGTGGGCAGCAGCGCCACTTGTATTAACCTCCTCTAGCATACATCTTACAATACCGTGATGTGGAGGGCAAGGGGAAATCACCACATTATATTCCCAAGAAAAACCAGCAATGGAAGTTAGAAATGAAGTCAAGATCGGAGATGGAGCCTTCACTGAAGGAGTCATGCCCGGCAGCAGAAGTAACCAGGCTTCTCAGGTCGACAGCCAACGAAATCCTGGTATTTATTCAAAAATTAAGACAACAAATAAGCTGAATATTGGAACATAGGATGCAAGAACACTGCTAGAACCAGGTAAAATAGCAAATGTGAAAAAAGAAATGGAAAGACTTGAAATAGACAATCTGTGCATTAGTCAGACTAAACCGGAGGGACAGGGTGATTTCTGGAGTGGTGAATTTCGGATAATATATTCAGGACAAAAGAAGAGCCAGTCAGGAGTTGCAATAATGCTTCATAAAACAGTTGGAAAGTTAATCACTACAATAATTAACCATAGTGACAGAATCATGGCGAGAAGCATTCAAAATAAACCAGTAAACCTCAATATTATAATGGTCTACATGCCAACACCACAACATAATGATGAAGAAATAGAAGAAATTTATGAACAAATAGAAGAAATCTGGAGCAGCTTTAAAGACAGAGACAATGCAATAATAATGGGAGATTGGAATACTATAGCGGGAGAAGAGATCAATGATAACCTTGGTGAACAAAAAAAACTTTTTTTTTCTGCTGATTATGATCTGACACTTGTTTTTTTACTAATTTTGGTGCGCTGATTTTAAATATCAAACCCATTTTTCTCTATCACGTCAGGTTTTTCTTCTATGGCATTTTCTTTTTGCTAATTTTTAAGTTTTTGATAGTTTTAAGGAGGCAGTACTATTTAGAGGATCAAAAAAATCGATTTTTTAATATTATTTTCTGAAAGTATGTACGTTTTAAAATCTGTTCCTAAATTTTTATCAAGAAATTCGAAAACTTCCCGAAGATATAGCCTATTATTCAAAGCGGTGTGCAGATCAGAATCGGAGTGCTCACCGCTCTCGCTTGTTAGTAAACGAATAAATGCGTAAGAACCTGCAACGGAACGTACTGGCGCTTTGAATGCGAGAGAGGCTGATAACCGACCTAATACATTTAGGTGATAAAAAGTAGGCGATGACAACTGCCTAAAACAAATGAATGCTATATGCGTCATAGCGGACAAAGAACGATCGAAACAGTCAATCGTTAATCGATCGTGAAAGTATGATGAGCGCTTATAACGTTTCAATAAAGTCTCTGTATTTTTTTTTTGTCTTGTTAATTGCATGCTAGTTGGCAGTGAAGAAAATACATCATGTCTACTACTCGAAATTGTGTCAATAGTGTAGATTCCTTCCGTTACATTTGTGGCAGCTTTACTGTTCCCAATCAAAGGACAAATATCACTGATTTCGTTAAGAAAGTGTACTTTGCATACTTTGACGTAAAAATTGCAGATCAGGACAAGTCATGGGCTCCAAATAAAGTGTGTAAGTCATGTGTAGAAAATTTACGACAGTGGAGCAAGGGAAAACGCCAAAAATTAGCTTTTAGCATTCCAATGATTTGGCGTGAACCGAAAAATCACGTAGATGATTGCTATTTTTGTTTAGTTCAGACTTCTGGTTATAATAAGAAGAATAAGAAAAAAATTGTGTATCCAAATCTCGACTCAGCAATTCGGTCAGTTGCTCATTCCAATAAAATAGCCGTGAGAATTTATAAAGGACTTCCTTTACTTGAGAACGAGCATGATCAGGATATGCCAGAGGTTCTTGAGGAGCAAGACCCGTATGTTGATTTTGACAATGAAAATTTAATTTCTAGTTCTAGACCGCAACGTTTTACTCAAGCGGAATTGAATTACTTAGTAAGAGATTTGGGCCTATCAAAAGAATCATCGGAATTGTTAGCTTTACGATTAAATGAAAAAAACTTACTGGAGCAAGTTACGAATATAACTTTTTATCGTTGCAGGGAAAGTAATCTTGTACAATATTTTAAACACGAGTGTGGGTTTGTTTACTGTAACAATGTGTCAGGTTTACTAACTGAAATGAGTGTTGTACAATATCATCCAAATGAGTGGCGTTTATTTATCGACAGTTCAAGCAGAAGTCTCAAGTGTGTCTTACTACACAATGGGAATGTATACGGCTCAATTCCTATTGGCTATTCAGTCCACTTAAAGGACACATATGAGGACATTAAAAAGGTTCTGAAGTTATTAAAATATAAAGACCATAACTGGATCATCTGTGTGGATCTTAAAATGGTGAACTTTTTACTTGGCTTTCAAAGAGGATATACAAAGTTTCCGTGTTTTCTATGCTTCTGGGATAGTCGAGCTAGAAACCAACACTGGAGTCAGAAACCTTGGCCTCTTAGAATATCCTTAAATGTTGGAGAACAGAATGTTATAAATCAACCTTTAATCGACAAAGGAAAAAATAATTTTTCCACCTCTACACACCAAACTAGGTCTTATGAAGCAGTATGTTAAAGCTTTAGATTTACAAGGTGACTGTTTCCAATACATATGTGAAAAATTTCCACGACTTAGTTATGAAAAAATTAAAGCCGGTGTATTTGATGGACCGCAAATTAGAACTTTAATGAGAGACCCAAATTTCATCAACTCTATGAACGAAATTGAGAAAGAGGCCTGGACTTCATTTACGATGGTTGCGAATAATTTTCTTGGAAACAAAAAAACGTGCAATTACAAAGATCTAGTGGAAACAATGCTTGAAAATTTCCAGCGCCTAGGTTGCAACACATGAGCAAAAAGCTTCATTTTCTATACAGTGATATTGATAGATTTCCCGAGAATTTAGGTGTTGTAACCGATGAACAAGGCGAAAGTTTTCATCAAGACTTAAAAACTATGGAAGATCGGTACCAAGAAAGATGGGATTCTCACATGATGACCGACTACTGTTGGAGTATTCAAAGGGATTGCCAAAACAGAACACACAGCAGAAATTGCTACAAACAAAAATTTATTCCCTGAAACTCATGTGTAAGTAAAATTGTTATTTTTTTATAAATATTCTTATAATTTTTAATGAATATTGTTAAGTAGTTATGTATTTAATTATCGGCCTCTCTCGCATTCAAAGCGCCAGACGTGCTGTTGTAGGTTCTTACGCATTTATTCGTTTACTAACAAGCGAGAGCGGCGAGTGCTCCGATTCTGATCTGCGCACCGCTTTGAATAATAGGCTATATCTTAGGGAATTTTTCGAATTTCTTGATAAAACGTTAGGAACAGATTTTCAAAAGAACATACTTTCAAAAAATAATATTAACAAATCGATTTTTTTGATCCTCTAAATCGTACTGCCTCCTTAAAACGATCAAAAACTTACAAATTAGCAAAATGAAAATGCCATAGAGGAAAAACCTGACGTTATAGAGAAAAATTGGTTTGATATTTGAAATCTGCGCACCCAAATTAGTAAAAAACAAGTCTCATATAAAAGTCAGCAAAAATTGTGTTGGACTGTATAATGTTTCAGGAAGATTTGGTCTTGGACGTAGGAATGAAAGAAGAAACCAATTAATAGAATTTTGTACACAAAAACAGTTAGTTATTGTAAATACATTATTTAAAGTTCGAAAAAGAATAAGATACACCTGGAAAGCACATGGGAATTCAAAGAGATATCAAATAGATTATATATTGGTCAAGAAAAGATACAGAAACCAAATAAAAAATTGTAAAAGCTATCCAGGTGCCGACATTAGTAGTGACCATAATCTTGTCTTAATGAAAACAGAACTGAAACATAGGAAACAAATCCAAAGATACAAACCAATAAGATGGAACCTTGAAAAATTAAAGAGTAAAGAATTAAAGGGAGCATACCAAGAAGCAACTGATCATAATAATTCAGAAAACCTAAATAGTCAGAATAATATTGAAAACCAATGGAATATGATTAAAGGGTTAATTACAAATTCATCAAATCAATTATTGAAAAATGCAGAAAAACAAAAAGGAAACATTGGATAACAGATGAAATATTTGGCCTAATGGTTGAAAGAAGAAAACATAAAAATGCTGTTAAAGAAGAAGATGTGGCCAAATACAAATATCTTAAAAATCAAATTACAAGAAAATGTAGACAAGCCAAAAAAGAATACCTAGAAGAACAGTGAAATAACATAGATGAATTATTTAAAAAAGAAAACATAGAGAAAGCCTATTAAGAAATTAACAAACTGACTTTCACATTTAATAAGAACAGCAAAAACAATGCCATCAAAGACGAAAATAGAAAATTACTAATAGAATCTGAGGATATATTAATGGAATGGAAGAATGATCTTGAAAATCTTTATAATGGCGACGAACTTGATGTTGATATCAAAATAGAAAATCAAAATGAAGATAATCTACGACCCTCAATAAAGCGAGAGGAATTTGATGAGGCACTATTTGAAATAAGTAAGGGAAAAGTCCAGGTGTAGACAGCATTCCTATCGAACTGCTACAGAATCTAGGTGATGAGACAAAAACCTTATTCTATCAATTAATAGCCCAAATCTAAGATAGAGGAGAAATAACAAAGAGGTTTATGAAATCAACCATAATACCAATACCAAAAACTAATAATGCAAACAAATGCAGCCAATTTAGAACAATAGCTTTAATCCCACGTGTTAGCAGAATTCTGCTAAAAATTATTCAAAATAGAATTTATTCAAAAATAGATTGTCTATTGGATAAAGACCAATTTGGATTCAGAAAGAATAAATGAACAAGAGAGGCAATACTCTGTTTAAGAACAATAATAGAGAGAAGATTAGACCTTAGTCAAAACACTTACATTTGCTTCCTTGATTTAGAGAAAGCGTTTCATAAAGTAAACCAGCAAATACTCCTAAATTGTCTAACTAATATCGGCATAGACTTGAGGGATAGGAAAATAATTTATCAAATTTACAGAAATCAAAATGGACGGATTAAAATCAATGATAAGGAGAAAATAATAAATATAAGGAGTGGAGTAAGACTAGGATGTAGACTTTCACCACTTTTATTTAATTTATATATTGAAAAGGCCAATCAGGAAACTAAAGAAAAAATAAATAGTGGCATAAAGATAAATGGTGAGCAAGCCATGTGTATGACATAGCCCTCGTAGAAGAAAACAGAAGAACGTTAAAAACAATGATAGAATTACTAAATAATAACCTTGAAAAATATAAAATGAAAATCAACACAGATAAGACTAAAATCATTGTTATAGGCAAAATCCTATCAATATAGGGCATATAGACATCAGCGGGAAACAAATAAAACAAGTGAAAAGCTTTAAATATTTAGGTAGTGTAATAACAGAAGATGGTAGAACAAGAGAAGACATAAGATCAACAATAAACAATGCAAAAGTCCAATTCTCTAAGATGAAAAGCACTTTACCAGGAAACCTCAACCTACAATTGAAAAAAAAAATTAGTAAAGACATTGATATCGAGCATTGCACTGTACGGATGTGAAACTTGGATTCTAGGCAGAGAAGATGTAAGAAGATTGGAGGCTTTTGAAATGTGATGCTGGCGTCGCATGAACAAAATAAAATGGACAGGAAAAAATCAAACGAACAAGTCCTGAGAGAGATAAACGAAACAAGAACTCTAATTAAATCGATCAAAATTAGAAGAGATAGGTGGTTTGGACATATACTTCGACATGATGGACTTGTGAAAAGAATAACTGAAGGCAAAATAGAGGGGGAAAGAAGAAGAGGCAGACCAAGGAAAAGCTTTCTTGACCAAGTCAAACACAGCACGGGTTTGAGGAGTTACCAGGAGGTTAAGAAGAAAGCCAATGAGAGAGCGGAATGGAGGAAATTGCTGCTAGGTTACCAGTCCCAGGACTGATGCAACTCATGATGATGAATATATAATATAATATAATATAATATAATATAATATAATATAATATAATATAATATAATATAATATTAAAATTAAATAAAATTAAATAATAATATTAATAATAATAATATTTTTATTATTATTATTTTTTTTTAAATATATCTTCTTCTTCTTCTTCTCTTCCGTCTAAGACGGGTTGAGTCTTCTCTTGAGCAGGATCTTCCAGTCTTCTCTATTCCTTGCTGTTCGAAAAAGTTCCTTATATGTTCTGCATCCCAAGATGTTCTTTATTAATTTCAGCCAGGTAATTCTTGGTCTTCCGGGTCCTCTTTTTTCAGTTGGAAAAGTATTGATTAGGACGTTAGGAAGTCTGTCTGCATCCATGCGTACAGCGTGTCCAAACCATTTCAGTTGTTGTATTCTAAATTTTTCTATTATTGTATTTTTATACAATAGTTCTTGTCTGACTGTGATGTTTGTTTTCTTTTCTATCCAACTTGTTCTATTTATTTTCTTAAGCATTTCATTTCAAATGCCAGCAGTTTTTTCTCCTCTCTTTTTTTAACTGTCCACGCTTCTGTTCCATAGATGACTGTTGGTATAATTATTGCTTCATATAATTTGATTTTGGCTTGCTTAGATATCTTGTTTATTTTCCAGATTTTCTGTAATTTTCCCATGGTGGTCCATCCTATCGCTATTCTGTGTTTGATTGTTTTGAGTTCATCTATTGTCTCTGTTAGTTTTGATCCAAGGTATATGAAGTTGTCTACTTGTTCTATTTGTTCTCCGTTTAGGGTGGCTGAGATGGTATTTCTGTTCCTCCCTATTTTCATCACTTTTGTCTTTTGTATATTTATTGTCATGTCATATGTTTTACAGGTTTCGTTTAGCTTGTTGATCAACTTTTGTAGTTCATTTGGGGTTCTTGCAAGAAGGACGAGATCATCTGCATATTTGATATTAT
Organism: Typopeltis vanoorti; assembly: GCF_054136105.1. Lineage (NCBI taxonomy): Eukaryota > Metazoa > Arthropoda > Arachnida > Uropygi > Thelyphonidae > Typopeltis > Typopeltis vanoorti. The sequence continues at coordinate 38,897 of NW_028328225.1, forward strand.
TAATGTTTAAACTATTGACATTGATTCCAGGCTCATTGTCTATTGCCTTCTTTACAACTTCTAGATATATGCTGAATAGGCATGGGGATAATGGGCATCCTTGCATTACTCCTTTTTGGATCTTTATGGGTTCTGTTGTGAGTGTGTCCTTTTTAACTATTGCATTTGTCTTAGAGTAATATTTTATCAGAAACTGTATTATATATTTGTCTATTGCTTTTTCTAGTAGAATTTTAAGAAGGATTTCTCTGTTGATGTTATCGAAAGATTGTTTAAAGTCCACAAAACAACAATAGGGTTCTTTATGGTCTTCCCAGCTGAGCTCTGCTAGTTGGTGCAATGAAAATTTGGTCTATTGTTGAATAGTTTCCTCGGAAACCAGCTTGTTCTATGCCTATCATTTCTTCATAGGTGTTTTTTTAATCTTTTGGGTGATCATTATTTTCTTCTATTGTTGGCATTGTAGTTTTGTTTCCTTGGTGGAAGATAGTCTTAAAATGGTTTCACCAGATTTTTCTTATATATTCAATATTCCCGGTTTCAGTCATCTTGTTTTTTATCATTGTTATTGCTTTTGCTGAGAATTCCTTTGTAATTTCTCTTACAGTATCATGGAAGACTTTTAGGTTGTTTTGTTGGTATGCTTCTTGGCATTTCTTAGCTTTTTCTTCTAACCATTTTTCTTTGGCTTTTTTGCATAGGTTATCAACTTTATTTTTTAGTGCTCTGTATTTTTCTCTATTCTCTTCATTGTTTTGTTGGTTCAAAAGTATCTTGGCCTCTCTTTTCTCTTCTATGGTAGCTATGATTTCTTGGGTAATCCACTGTTTGTTTATTTTGGGTTTGGATCCTAGAGTGTCTTTTGCAATTGATAACACTGTTTCTTTTCCTTCTTCCCAGTATTTTCCGCTGTTCTGGAAGATGGGGGGTTTTAATTTCAAGCACATCTGTTCTAAAAATCGACTTCTGCTTGAGCTATCTTTTCGTTTTGATAGGTTGATGTTTTCTTCTTTTCTGATATTATTTTTCCTGTTGAATTTTATCTTCACTTTGGCAGTTAATATTTCGTGGTCAGTGTCAAAATCAAAACTTCTTAATGTTCGTACATTATTTACTGATCTTTTCCATTGTTTGTTTATGATGATATAGTCTATGCAGTTCTTCTTTATATTACCATCTGGGGATGTCCATATATATTTATTATTAGGGCGTTGATAGAACAATGTGTTTGTAATCATTAGATCGTTTGCTTTACAGAAGTGGAGTAATTGTTCTCCTCTGTCGGTATCCAAATTTTCCCGTCACATCTTTTTTGTCTGCTGTGAACTGTCCTATTTTAGCATTAAAATCTCCCATCACTATCATGAGTTCTCTATTTTTGGGAATATCTATTTCCTGTTGTAGTTCTTCATAGAAATTTTCTATTTCTTCCTCTGAATGGTTACTGTCTGATGCATATATTTGGATTATTTTAATTGTTTGACTTTTTCTTTTGCTTGAAGTTTGGCTGTTATTATTCTAGGAGACACTGGGTTTATTTCAATTACTGAGTGTGTAAGTTTCTTTTCAATTAATAATGCAACTCCTTCTCTGTGTATGTTATCTTTTCTTCCTGAGAAGTACAGTCTTCCTTCTTGTAAATACATGAATCCATCTCCGCACCAATGTGTCTCTGATAAACCTAAAATACTCCATTTCAGTCTTTTAAAATTTTCCTGGACTAATTGTAATTTTCCAGGTCGGTATAATGATCTTATGTTGAGGGTGGCTACATGTTTTACATCCTTGGCTGACCACATTGCTGATTTCTCACCTACTCTATGTGGTCTTTGAGTAGGCGCGTCGGTTGTCCCGTACGCAGTAGCACTATCTCGGTTTGTAGATTTTCTCCTGCTCATGAAAGTTACTGGCATAATAATGTAGCCAGCTTGCCATGCCTCTGCTACATCCTTTGGTCCATGGCTCTTTATTCTTTATTCAGAGCAACCCATTTGAGTTTCCCCCATCCGCCACCCGGGGGACGCGCTTGGTAGGAGTGTGGTCTCCCCCAAGTTAAAAAAAAAAAAAAAATATATATATATATATATATATATGTTAAGAATACCAAGTAATTTTTAAACCTGGTTTTACTCCATTTCCCAAGTAAGCAAACAGACAAATAAGTCAAGTTTGCGCCTGCAAGTGATGCAAGTCTAACTGATCCTACAGGTAGTGCAAGACCAGGGCAACTCGTGGTAAAGGTGGCATGAGCTCCAATCACTAATCTTTATATTTACCCTTAATGCCAAAACACATCTCCAAGAAGGAGATGTATGATGTTTTGTATTAAAGGCAAGAGGCCACTACCCAGACCGGTTTCGACCTTTATTGAGGTCTCATCAGTGGGAGCTAGGCTAGAAATACCAAGATTTAGTAATACAGAGCTCATAAGTATTTTACCAGAACAAGTTGCCATAAGGTGTTTTAACCTTATTAAATAAAAATCTCTGGAGGAGATATAAATGTAGAAAGTATTTTACCTTGGGTATAATAAATGTTAAGAATACCTGGTCTTGCACTACCTGTAGGATCAGTTAGACTTGCATCACTTGCAGGCGCAAACTTGACTTATTTGTCTGTTTGCTTACTTGGGAAATGGAGTAAAACCAGGTTTAAAAATTACTTGGTATTCTTAACATTTATTATACCCAAGGTAAAATACATATATATATATATATATATATGGTGGGGCAAGTTTATCCCACCTAATTCGAAGCTTGGGTTAACTTTTATGAAGAGAGTGGGATTTAGCCTTCACTATTTGTGTTGTTGCTACTGTTTATGTATGGGATGTAGGCATTGGATGCTAGTGATTTATGATGTGTATATTAGTGTTAGTGGTTTCTTAACTTTGTTCGTATATTTTCCAGAGTTCGTTTTTTAATGTTCTGTAGTTATCTACGTCTTTTAACTTTCTTGGTAGGTTGTTGGGTTGCGTGAGTATCTGATATGCTCTCACAAACGAACCGTATGAGTTGTTGAAGGGTGTGGGGATGTAGAGAGTTGTTGTAGTGGTCGTGTTATACGATATGTGTGTCTGTTGTTTCGATAGGTGTTGTTGAAGTAATTCCTAGTTAATGTCATGTAGTTTTTCAGGTTTTTAATGCTCAGAATTCTGTGCATTAAAATTCTGTGTATCGCCATGTTCTTGTCGGATATTGGTTGTTGCAGGTAAGGTGTCCAGATCACTGTTGACACGATTTTCCTGTGTAGTGTTTCTAATTTTTTTAGGTGGCTGTTTGATGTATTTGCATAGACTGTTATTCCGTATCTGAGTAGGGATTTGCAGATACCGTGATATAGAGTTTTTTTTAATGTTGGGTGGAATAATGTCTTTAACTTGGAAGGGTTTTGCTGCGATGATCCGGAGTTTGGTGTGTAGGTATTCTATGTGTTTTGTCCATTTGAGGTGGGAATCTATATAGAGACCGATGTATTTTGCGTGTGTTACAGATTTGATTTCGAAATATTGGGAGGTATTTTTGTTGTTATTATTATTTTTGTATAATAATAATAATAATAATAATAATAATAATAATAATAATAATAATAATAATAATAATAATTTAAATTGTACATATTTGGTCTGATGTATTAAAATAAAGAACTTTTATTATTAAAAGACCAGAAGATAAATGATAAAATATACAAAGAGCCAACAAGTTTCACTAGCCACTGTCTAGCATTTTCAAGGCTGAACTGGTGTGAAAACAAATGCATTGAGTTACATTTCAAACATACACTTTAGTAACTGTTAGGCCGTTACATTTGATCATTCTGTTTGAAGGCGTGCATGTGTTCGAAAGCTTCAGTCAGATGTCGGTACATGACCACGTGTTGTGTAGTTTTTTGCATATTGTAGTTCTGTTAAATTGAGAGAAATCATGAGATTTTTCCATATGTCTTAAAGAATAATACCCTGATTTCTATTTAAATTATTGCCTGTGAGTAGTACCACAGCTGCTTCTTTTAAAGTTCTGTATCTGTAGTCATTCTCGATGTAAGGCATAGAACTGTTTTTCCAATCTATAACGTGATTTGATGTTGAGAAATGATGAGCTAAACCAGATGTGATGATTCTATTATGATTGACATCCCCCACATGTTCCTTCTGTCTTATTTCAAAACTTCTAGAAGTCTGACCAATGTAAGAAAGGCCACACGTGCATGTAATTTCATATATTCCAGGACGTCTGAAGCAAGGCCTCATCTTTGGGTGATCTTAAAATTTGTCTGATCATGGTAGTTGGTTTAAAAACCACTCTGATGTTATGAGCTTTTAACATTCTCGCCAATTTTGTGGAAACTGAATTAATATATGGAATGACAGCTGTGGACACATATTGGGGCACCGTAACACGTTGTTGGTGGTTGTCTTTAAATAGCCATTTCTTTAAAATGTTAGAAGGGTATCCATTAAGAGATAGCGTGTTAGCTATTAGTGACAGTTCTCTCTGTACCTCTGTTTCTTTTGAAATCGACCGTAAGGCTCTATTACGGAGCATGTGAATGATGCTGTGTTTTTGTGATCTATGATGGTTGGACGAATAATGTAGATATCTACCAGTATCTGTGGGTTTATTGTAAATGGACAGTTGGAAATTGTTATCTTCTCTCCTCACTAGGATGTCAAGAAAAGGAAGTTCTTTGTTCTTCTCTAGTTCTATAGTGAATTTGATCTTATTGTCTAGTGAGTTGATTTTGTTCAGAAACACGAGAAGGTTTTCCATGGTATCCTTCCAGATGATGAACACGTCATCGACATATCTCCACCAAATTGACGGTTTTGGTACAATGGTGGAAGGAATATCCTTTTCAATTTTTTCCATAAAAAGGTCTGCACATGGTGGTGACAGAGGACTACTCATGGCTAGACCTTCCGATTGTTTGTATACAGTGTTGTTAAATTTGAAGAAATTTGATTTCAGGCAATGATGAAACAGCTGTGTGATGTCTTGAGGGAAAAGATCTTTCAGAATGTTAACCACCTCTACGATCGGTACATTAGTGAATAAGGACACTACATCAAGACTAGCTAAAAAATTCCAGTCACATCACAGTCTGCCTAACAACAAAGTGATTTTTAACTTTTCAGATTACAAGCTTTCTAATCATGAATCAGAAATCCTAAAAAAGGGTTTCAATTTTGCCATCTCCCCTAATTTTTATCCCTAAAATGGATTTCATATGTGGGATAGAAAAAAGTCTCGAAAAAAGTTTCGAACACATGCACGCCTTCAAACAGAATGATCAAATGTAACGGCCTAACAGTTACTAAAGTGTATGTTTGAAATGTAACTCAATGCATTTGTTTTCACACCAGTTCAGCCTTGAAAATGCTAGACAGTGGCTAGTGAAACTTGTTGGCTCTTTGTATATTTTATCATTTATCTTCTGGTCTTTTAATAATAAAAGTTCTTTATAATAATAATATTATTATTATTATTATTATTATTATTATTATTATTATTATTATTATTATTATTATTATTATTATTATTATTATTATTATTATTATTATTATTATTATTATTTATCGTCCTATCTTCTCAAACGAATGGTTGGTGTGGTAAAATTGGTTTCTTGAGTGGTTCCATTTGCTTTCTCCTCTGGTTACGTGTATTATGTCTGTAGAAACGTGCATTTGAGGAACTGGTTTCAGAAATCAAACACCCAAGTTTCTCAGAACAAAAACCCTTCCATCTCCATAAGAGAGTCGCTAACTGGCCATGAGTTGAAGGCGAGAGATGAAAATTCATACCTTTGCGGAAAGGATTTGAAATCATGTCTTTATAACTAATGGCATATTTTATACCAACGGAACAAAGGAGGCACCGTTATTATTATTAATAACTGGAGGGAACTGTGTTGGCATACGAATGGGCACTCCTTGATATCGCTGCGTCCATTTTTACAGTCTTAAAGTGGTTTTACCTCCTGTTTTCAATTTGAAATTGATGCAAGGTAATTCTGCATGTCAAACTGAAGAGAGCGATATATGATTCATCGAAATCAGCTAAGTAAAATACAAATTTTGAGTGCTGAAAATCGAACACAGGGTGGACTGTGTTCACCAACCAGCGAAGACCAAAGAACGTCACCATTTTTACAGTCACGGTGCAGTTGCTCAAGGGAAGAAAGGTGAGTCATGAAGTGAACAAATGCTTGAAGGATTATCATCTGATGGAAATCATATAACCAGTAGGAAATGCCTTGCGAATCTTCACTTTACGTGCACCGGCCTTTCAGAAACAACCCGGCAAAGTAAATCCAATGCAATATGCGAGGAAAGGAATTGATTATGCTGCAGGGAGAACAAAGAAACGCTGCCGCCCATGGTAGGATAAAAAGTAACAATGAAGCTGATTATGTCGAAGGCAGAATTAGACGATGAACGGAACAGGCAAACATACAGGTAAATCCCATGATTTGAACTAGAAAACGATTTCGAAACTATAAAAGCCAGCTTAGCAGATCTTGTCCAAGAACGAAGAAATAACAAAACAAACTTACCGGGGATGTGGATTGTGTTAAGTATAATAATTTATCAATCGAAGAATCTTACAAAAAGTAAAAGATATCAAAATTAGTGTTAATGTTCTAACTGACAAGAAACATAACACAGGCCTGCAAAATTCGAGTCAAGAAAAGTTGCCTGGAAACTATTACCTATTTGTGATTTATTTTTGACTGCTGATTTGAAATATCTCTTCCATTTTTTTCTATCACAGAAGGATTTTTCACAAAATGGATCTCAATATTACAGTAAAATAGCTTTACAACGCATTATATTAAGTAAAATAACGTATTTAAAATTTTCGGTAAACTTTTTTGAAATAAAAGTATAGAAAAAAATTTTAAATAAAGTAATTAAAGATTAACCTTTAGTACATACTTCATATTTCATTGTGGAGTCTTTTTCTTTTTCCTTCAAAGCTTCCTTTTGAACTCTTTAAAAAATGTTTACTGAAATTCTTTTCCCGGGTTATCTTTGTGCAACATCCAGCAATAGTCTGCCATCATGTTGACTTTCCACCTGTTCCTGATACCTTCTTTCCCTCTTCCTTATTATCTTGGTTGAATTGCTCTCCTTGCTCTTCGCTGACAAATCACAGATTCTTACGAAAGTAGTCTAAATGAGAGTTGAGAAAGTGCACGTTTAAGCTCAGGGAGCATCCCAAAATCCTTGAATTTCTGTAGCATGTCTTCCACAATCATTTTAATGTTGGGGTCCTCAAGATTTCTTAAAATTTGGTCACGACCTCTTCAAAGCTTTCCATGCTCATTTTTGAATAGTTTCCATTTTTTATTCAAACAGTTTATCCTTCATAAGTTTCCTGATGTCCGGACCGATAAAAATACCTTCTTCAATTTTGCTGTAGATAATCCCAGAAATTTTGCAGAGTTGTATGTAAAACACTCTCTTCTTTCGACAAAACCTTGAGAAATTGCATTCTATCCCAGCTTTATGTGAAGTGGGGGGTAAAAGGACTTTTTCCTGAGCAACTAAAGTTTCATGTAACACATTTTTACTTCTAGGTTGGTTCTATTTTGACTCTTTCTCTCCATTCCTTCTTGATGCAATGTTGCCCTCGATCTCGGCTGTCTCACGCGCACAAAAAGCACAGGTATTTGGTGTATCCTCTTTGTTAGGTGAATTTTTGCATCCTCTTGAAGCCATTACAAACACCACTTAAAACACAGTTAAACGAATTTTAACGAATGACATCAAGAATATTACACGACACTACACGAAAACATTAGAAAAACTGCAAACACATGAAATTAAATCTTCACAGTAACTTAGAAAATATGTCACCTTTCCGAAATAAGATAACCTTAGTAGTGAAGAACTAAAGTTCAGCTAAAGAATCACACAAAACCATGTGTCTGTCATTGAATCTGATTCGGAGAGATCAGTTATCTCTCCGAATCAGATTCAATGTATCCACCTGCACTTCTATCAGCATTGCTTTCTCCCTCTCTTATCTTAAGAATGAGAAGTTTCCTGGAAATGTCTTTATTTACTATAAAAAGGCACTTCTAAAAATGACTTTCGGAACTAATTTACTGTAATTAAAGGAGAAGGAAAATAAATACCAATGTGGTGAATTTAAATCCAAATACCGTTGCACCGCAAGTTACTTATGTAATGCGTTTCGTAATCCTTGACGTATCTCATATTTTACGTAATTCGAATGTGTCAGATCATCGATCCAGTGAGACAACGATTTCTCCATCTCTGATATCAGGCCCAGTCTCTTCTTGGTAATAAGTCTGCCCTTCAACGCTACCGCACCAGTGTCAACAATACGAACTTTATCCATTCACTGCGAACTCTTGTATTCACTGTCGAAATAGGTTGATTTTTTTCCCGAGCTATTGTTGATAGAATTTTCCGGCCTTTATACATAGGAATTATTTTCAAATTTTTTCTAATGTAATTGCAGACCTTTGTTTTTTAGAATTGTTACCAGCCCATTCGATTTTGCGTTTGCATTCCATTTTGAAGGTAATAATAACAAGTGACTGAGCTATCTGCGCGAGGCATCTACTACTGTACTGTAATAAGGCTGTCAAAAACGCATCTGCGCAAAGCCAAACGTATTCATACGCGTTAATGGATTTATTAAGTAAATGCGAATTTACTTAATAAATCCATTTACTTAATAAATCCGTAAGTCGCGTGTTACATAACTTGGGGTGTATTGTACTACTAATAAAAACGATAAAATTAGAAATTGGGTAAAATATGTTTACTATTTTTTCTGAACTGAACTGAATACGTATAAATCTAAAAAGAATCAATTATTACTTTTCAGTCAAATTTTCCATTGCAGGCATGTACAGTCTGATGAAAGATATATTCAACATTGCCATGAATTTAATTCCCTAAGACAACAATACGAACTTTTAAACCAGCATCATCATAAAGAAGATCTCGTCATAAACGGTCTTCCAGAAACTGCGTCCACAGAAAATCTCAGAGACGTAGTGTTAACGTTAGGCCAAGAAATTTGCATCCCCCTACAGCATAACGATATACAGACCGTACATCGGAATCCCAGCAAGAGCAGAAAGCAAGGATTAACATGATGACACAAGTCATAGTTCGTCTTACAAGCAAATCCACAAGCGAAAATCCCATAAAAGTCTGCAGACTGAAAAATCCAGTTGCCAAGTTGAACGCATCGGACGACAACACACCAATCTTCCTATCTGAGTATTTAACGCCATTCAACTAGCATCCATTGTACCAAACGAGAAAAGCGAAAACAGAAAAAAATTACTAATTTTTGTGGATCAGAGATGCAAATATATTAGCATCGTTGTTCCACAATCTTCAAAGATTCACAGTTGAATCTTCACAATCAAGAGCTCGTAAGACATGGATCGGCTACCAAAGTCAAACAAAAGACCGCTTGTACTTTTGTACAAGGGGTCTTTTGTACAAAAGACAATTGTACTTTTGTTTTACTCGATGCATGGAATCAATACACAGTTTACTTGATAGGACTTTACATCCTGCATATTAATAGCAGATGCATTCGAAAACATTGGTTGTTGAAACAGCCGTATCTAAAGAATTACACCGGTGTTATTCACATACTGGTACTAACAGAAGTGTCCTTTGTTAATGAAGAAGCAACTGCCTTCAAATTCTACAGTATGATAACAGCGACATAGATCCGGCCGAGAACCAAAAATCGAAGGGTGTAATATTAATATTTACTGAACATAATTTAATAGCAAAAGAAACTGTCTTTCAGTTTGAGCATGCTATAACCCTTTGCATCTAAATTATTAATACCACCAATAGACAGCATCCCATAATACTAAATACTATTTACAGGCCACCAAACTTAAACGTGATATAATTTTCGCAGATCTCAATTGCTGGCTTTCACACCAAAAATTACGCTCAACAGAATAGCTAATGATAATCGGTGATATAAACATAAATATTGCAAACGGAAACCAGAACAACACTGTACAATACCTAGACACGCTATCCATACATAACCTAATATCAGCCATAACATCATGTACTAGAGAAGGAATACTCGGAAATACTATATGATATAATGTATTCTATATCCGAGCTTCTTTCTTAGATTTCCGTGTTTCTGCGTATGGGGAAGCGGGGATGTCTTTTCTATCCCTTACCCTCAAAGGAGGGGGTTTCCTGTCACTGGCTGATACTTTCGTTTTATTTTGGTGAGGTAGAATTCTATACGTGTAATATTTTGTGCCGTGTAAAGAATAGTTTTCTAGTGTTGTTTCTTATTGTTTTGTTTTGCATTTTGAGTGGGTGAGTTCTCCCGATATTTTTCTCGAAGGGAGGGCGGTGATTGTATTAGTACATATATTTTTGTTTGCTTATTTTAATGCTCAGTTAGATTGCATTTATATTTAGGATAAACAAAGATCAATCTTGGGTTTTGCAGTTCTTAAAGAAGATGCCTTTGTTATTTCAGATACTGATGAAGGTATTGCGTATCTAAAGACTATCCGTATTGAATTTCGCAATCTTGGTAAGCATGAAACTGAATTACAAGTTTTAATTGTTTAATTTATTTTGATGGACTGGTGTTTGTGTGTGATTTCTTGAGGGTTTAATCATTTTTCTATTGTAGCATCGAATGCCAGACAAAAATGGCACACTGGAAAATAAAGAATAAATTTCACATCAGACACAGGGTGAAGGAAACTCTACTACAGGCAGCACAGAATCATCAAATAAATATTTTCTACTCATTCTTCACGCGAGAAGGCATACAGAAATGACGTTTTGGAAATGGAAACCGTTTGCACACAAACAATATATTTAAAATAAACCACCAGACACAATTATGGAAACTGTCAACCAAGTAGAAAAAACGAAAATTTCAAATCTACTTACAAAACAAAAACAACGACAAATAAAAAAAATAAATAAAAAAACTCCAATACATCTTTAAAAAAAAGTAAAATAGAACAACGACCACCATTTGATTGCTGAAGTTAGACAATAAATGACACAGCCAAAAATAGAGAATCAAGTGGAAATCATCCACAAGATGAAAGAAACACACACACCACAGGAAACACAAAATCATCAAATAGACATATTTTACTCATTCTTCGCAATGGAAGACAAAGCGAAGTTACCTTTCCTGTGAGGGAAGTACCGTAATCCTGTTCACACAAACAATACATCTAAAATAAACCACCCGTCCCAACTACGGAAATTAACAACCAAGTAGAGGAAACAAAATTTTCAAATCTGCATAAACTACAACAATATATCTCTAAGAAAATAAAACCACAACCAGTAAACAACAGACTCCCTTTCATGCAGTGGGAGCATGAAAACATCTACGAAAATTCTGACAATCAAACAGAGCAAAAGGAAATATTAAAATTTTTCCTCAAAACGAAACCTCAAGAAACAATACCGATTTAAAAAACCACGCTAACGCTGTTGAGAAACAGACATCATTGCGAGACACTGAAAAATTGATTCCTTCCGGCTAGAAAAAATAAATAAAAATATCCATATTTAATTTTATTTGAACTATTTTGTGGAAAAACGTATCTTTTATACATGAATATATCGGTATTTTTAAAGAACCCATATGTTCTTAATTTAGAATGTTACTGCACTAAAGATTACAACAAAATATTGCATACATATTCACAGAAATCCTACTCCATAAGCACTACAGTGAATGAGTAGTAAGAACAGATTTCATATTTCAGTTAGCCAGAACATTTCGATGTTTAAAGTTTATTTACTTGGTTACGCTATAAATTAAAGATGCCAAGAAATTATATTTATCTAAACCTTTATTCAAAAATAAGCAACAAAGTTTGCAATTTAGTCAAGAACAAAGTCCATATACCTTTCATAAATCCGTGTTGCCGGCTATAGAGTATCGGATCCCTAACCATCCAGTGTTGTGTTTATCTTTACCAACTTTTCCAATACTTTAAGAACCACTCTCGATATGTTAAATGGTCTGTAGTTCGCTTCCTCAGTCTTGCGGTCACCTTGATGCAATGGTGCTATCTTACTATCTTTCCGCTCTGTTAACTTGCCAGAGCTGACACACCTTCGTCAGAGGCAGTGCCAATTCTCTTGCAGATTCACGTAGTACACAGGCTGATATGCCATCCAGGCCTACTTGTTCGTGAGTATTCCCCGATGTGTTCCGGTCGTGACATATACCAATAATCTTTGGTAAGAATATAAAAACAACCAATTTATATGCGTAGCTTGGAATAAAAATTTCTTGCGCAGGTTTGAGGAGATTTTTTTTTTGAAACATGTAGACAAAGCTACGGCAGTTCTGAAAAGCTGATCTAAAGAGGGAGAGAGTGCCACGTAATGAGGGGAAGGGAAGTAAATTACATTCTACACAGCTATCCACACAGTCGAAGCGATGTAGATTATTACGCTGTGTCTGTTTGTGGTTGACGTTGTTTATTGTACGTTGTTTAGGTATGCGAGGTGGCAGAGTTTATTACGCTTTGTTCGAGAAGTCTCATAATTTATTACTGTGTGCTTCATTTCAGAAATCAGCCCATTTCAGACGAGGCAGTGTAGGTACCGAACCGTGCTCCTATTACTCTGTCTTCCAAGAAAATGCGATCAAATGTTATTTCTAATTCTAACTTGCAATCTGTTAACAGTCATTGACTGTAGTACTTAAGAAGGAATTTGTTTTGTGTGAAACTACAATGCATGATAGGTGTGTTGTTTTCCTACTTTTCTAGGGATAAGAATCATTTTTTCACATTTCCGCGCGAGGATGTCTATTTCTCGAGAGCGTTGGCGTGGTTTTTTAAACCTGTATTGTTTGTTGGTTTTCGTTTTGTAGATAAATTTTAATATTTCCTTTTGCTCTGTTTGATCGTCAGAATTTTCGTAGTTGTTTCATGCTTCCACTGCATGAAAATGAATCTGTTGTTTGCTGGTCGTGGTTTAATTTTATGCACATTAATAAAATAAAAAGAAAAACTTATACAACTTCAGCGTTAAGAATATTCAATTTTACATATAGAAAATTCATTAAGTCCTCAACAAATCAATGAGCGTCTAAAACAACTAAACCATCTTCTGTAAGAAATGCAAAACTCAAGAAAGTTATTTGTTTATCCAAAATAGCAATGCAATCTAGCTGAGAATTAAAATAAATAATCACAAATGTATGTAGAAACAAAATTTCCTAACCCTCCTATCCAAAAAAATATGAGGAGAACACACCCACTCAAAATCCAAACAAAAACATGCAGAAACAACACCAGAAAACTGACACCCAACTATTCTTTCACCGCACAAAATATTATACGAATAGAAATCTACATCACCGTCCCACAAAAATAGATTCACCTGCCCGTGAGAGGGAACCTCTCGAGTCTTAGTGATACACAAACCATCCCCGGTCTCCACATACGACTGGGGAAAGACCCTTGAGGGAAACAAACATCTACCTTTCCACTACTTCTACCTACACTCTCCCCTCACCCCTCCGCAACATCCCGTTTCCCCCACGCCAGCCGATTCGATACATTAGGGCTACTAACCCGTCAAGCTCTCTCTTCGTATCCCACTTCACCCCGACCCCTCCCTATACACTTCATAGAACAGATGTTATCTGGCCCTCCTTATATCGTTAAGGGATCGTAAATTATATTCGAATTATCCCCATATCTTCGCAACCAGATTGCCATTAAATATTCTCAACAAAGGCATTGAACATTGAAAAACTCGTGTTCTTGAGAGATTGGATGATGATGAACTGTCAGACACTAGAGATCCAACTAACTAATGTCCCTCTGCGAAACGTTCAAAACACTCAGCTATAGAGAGATCAGACAGTGTTTATACATCTCATAATCAACAACTTATAAAGAATTATAAGGTTGCTACTCTTCTGTTTATACGGCATGAAATATTGTAATCTTGCCAGAGAGAAAATGAAATTTCTCTGGTATATATCTTTGGATAATGATATCATCTTACTGAATGTCATAATTACACCATCTAGCAAATCGACTTACATCGTACTGAAGTATTGCTATAATATTTGTCTTAAATTTCTCTTAGGAGATAGCTGTGTTATAGAAGATCAAAGAACTTGTCCCTGTGCTCAAGGTCTGACCTGCGCTGAAGATTCAAAGGTAAGTAAAATAGTACTTAAGTAGTATTCGACTGAGATGACTTTTTATAATTTAATAAATTTCATCATGAATATAAAACATCTTTGTTTCTTTTATAATTAGAGTTGAACACATTTATTAGAATTGTGAATCTGTTATAGGTATTACTATTTATTACTTGGCAATAAATAGTAAATAAAGTATATTTTGGAAAATTATGGAGCCAACTACCGTGTTTGAGTAAAACTTTAGTTTAATATAAACCAAAATGCACATTCGACTTTATATCAAGGTCATCTTCTGGAGCATATATAAAATATACAGAGAAACAAGTTGCACTACAATCTACATGATTTGTTAAAGTTACTGACCAACTGTTACAACAATTATTTGCCTGAACTCTGGTGAAAAAAAATAACAAAAACTTACTTCATCAGCGCTAGAGTCCTATTATTAATATTATCTATTGGTTGTGAAGTTACATTGGGAACAACGAAAAGTCTATATATATATATATACAGTATATTAACATCATGATTATACATATAAATTCCAACCAGTTAGTAAGGAATGGTTTCCAATACTAGCTGAAGGTTGCCTAGAGTCCTGATGTATGCTGGTACTAAATATTAAGTAGGCTGAATGCGTGCCATCCAGATTCTTGGAATTTTCAGGCCCCCATTATTGTTGATTTTTGGGTGGTTTATCAGAATTTCGCAGGCTTCCTTAAATTTTCTTTCACACCAGGTTTTTGGGGGTTTAAAGAGCGGGTACTATTCCAGTCTTATGTGTTCGTTCTTACGTATAGGGATTATTCGTCCTGTTTCACCAATGTACGGTACGTTATAGGTGCAGTGGATGCAATACACTACAGGATGTGCCAATGAGAGGAGAGTTTCCTTAGAGGAGTTGAATATGTTTTTAAGTTTTGCAGGTGGTTTAAAGCTGGCATTGAAATTATAATGATGTGGGATTCTGTTGATTTTTTATTATAATCCTTTAATGTATGGTATGGCTATGGTTTTACTGTAATCTAGCTTCTTTTATGGTGATGTTTTGTGCAGTACTTTATTAATGGCATTTTTGTTATAGCCATTATTTATAAATGTGTCGCTGATGGTTTTTAGCTCCTCTTTCCGAGCTTGCTGGTTTAGAGCAAATTGTTATTGCTCTGTTTTTAAGTGTGTTAATGACTTTTTTTTTTTTTGATGGGTGGTGGCATACATTAAAATGTATGCACTGGCTAGTGTGTGTGTGTGTGTCAGTTTGCGGTAGACTGTGAAGGATAGACTGCCTGAAGGAAGACGTGTGACCAGTGTGCAGGAACGAGAGCGAGTTCTGATTTTCAATTTCGATAGTAAATTGAATGCGTTCACGTTGTTTGTTCAGATGGCTAAGAAATCTGTTTAGCGTTTGTCGCCCATCTGGCCAGATAACGAACACATCGATAACAAAATTATCTAAGCCACACTGTAGGATTTAGAGTGGTGGAATCAAGAGTACTTTGCTCAAACGTTTCCAGGTAGAAAGCGATTGGGGGGGGGGATAGTGGTGAGCCCAAGGCCGTACCTTCTTTTTGTAGGTAAATTGTATTTTGCCACACGAAGTAAACGGAACGTAGTACGTGAAAAAAGAGGACCGTAATGTTGGGCTTAAATTTGTTCTGTAGGAGAAGAATTGTGTCATTGACTGGGATATTTAGAAAAGGGCAGAACCGTCGAAACTGACTAATAAATCATCTTGATGGGGTGTTATGTTTTTAATTTTGTTTATAAAGGGTTGTGTGTTCTTTATGTAGGAGGGGGAATGACATCAACTCCTAGAATGTTGATGCTAATTTCTTGGCTAAGTGGTAAATAGGCTGTCTATTCTTTCCACAATATCTTGAAACGGCACATTTTGTTTGTGTACTTTCGGGACACCATGTATTCTGGGAGAGCGGGCGTAATGGGGTACAAGTTTTTTACCGTGTCTGATAGCCATGAAGTGACGGACGTAAGTTCTCTGTTTTACTGTTTTATTCTTCATCCTGTTTGTTGGGTTATAGTTTACCAGCTGATAGGTGCTGTTACCGGAGACTAGTTGATTCATCTGAGGGAGGATGGATGTTGACCTGTCAAGGACGACAGTGGCATTGCATTTATCCGACTTCGTTATAATTATGTCTTGATTAGCTTTCAATGACTTGATTGCTACTAGTTACGTTTTTTAGATTGTTATGGGTTACGTATTGTTCAGAAAATTCCTGGTTCCTGATCGTATTTTGTTGGCTATATTATTGGGTAGGGATCTAAGGCCTCTTTCTATGTGGTAAATAAAATCCAATTTATCGATCGTTTTATTTGCTATTGCTTAGTTAAGGGCTTGACCAAATAGCGCAAGTTGGCAGCTATTTAAGGTGTGGCTGGATAAGTTGATCACATGGTTCTTGCTTGCAGGTAGTTGGTCGGTTCTTTTCTCCCTTGTTTCTTGTTCACTGTTGAAACTGTTTACCGGGAAAGAGATCTCCTGAATGGTCGGATTCGTATGATTGGCAGCCATATTTCGCCGTTGTTTCAAAATGTGGTATTTGGCCTTTAGTTTTTCTTTATTATTTTCTAGGATATATTTGGCCGAATTGTCAGTAATTCTTTCACGTACTTCTAGAATATCTGGATTTATATAACTTGATAGTTCGGACTGCACTTTTGAAACCTGATTTTGAGTTACTGCTAGGTTTTTGCGGGCTGTTTGGATTTGCTCTCAATGTCTTGCTTTCTCTGTGCGGTCATATATACGAAGTGCTTTAGCGGACGTAAATTTCTTTTTCGGGTTGATGCAGATAGGAATAAGGTTACTGTCTCTGCATCTCTTTAAAAAGGCCACTTTTAATACTACTCGGTCAACCAAGTTTCAATAATATAACAATATTTGACGAGACTGAGTCAATCAATTCCACACTCTCATTCCCTTTATTCCGAATGCTGCTTCTAGCCTTTGTTTACAGAAAAACACGTGCGTTACTAGTATTCTTATGGCTATTATCCCTTCCCCCTCATAGTTGACCTAGCTCATCAATATAGTGGACACCCTCTCATTTTAACACCCGCTGTCCCCAGAATGAAGCGATTCCTGCTACGTTTTACACTCGCATTTCTAGTTTCCCTGTCTAGATAAAGTAGAGCTTCGGGTAAGGTCAAGGGGTCGTCCACTCCCACACACTCCAGGACCTCATTATATGCCTAGAGGAAGCTTTCATCACTGAAGATGAAAAGCTAATCCGATCCAAAAATTGTGAAGTTTCGTAGCCAGGAAACTAGATTTTTATCCCGTAAAACAGTTTATAGTTTATCCAGATGAACAGAAGCCATTTACAGGCAAACTATTTTTGCAATACACATAGGGGTTAACTTCTTATTCTGCACATTTAAATATTAACAATTAAATTTCTGAAACGAAGGACACTTTAGAGTAATGACCTTAAAGTATGCATAGAACCAAAACAAAAAAAAGTTGAAGAAAGAGGAGAAGAAAAGTCAAACAATCGCCAGTGTTTCACTTTTGATAGATAGCAGAATTTCTGGCCTGGTTGGCTAAATGATTAGCATATCTGATCTCTTACCAAAAGGCTGATGTGAATCCCTTCGTGAGCATGACGGTTCCTGCCTGTCTTTAGGTGACAGATGAATTTCGTTGCCCGGGATGAGACTGACGCCCTTCTTATTGGAGGCAGGGAATGTAAATTGCCCATGTTTGGCCTTTAGAATAAGGTTTCCATGAAGTGCAACTATTGTCATCCGGAACACAGACTATATGTAACAGATCATGAGAGTTCTAACAAAATCATTGTATATCATGACAGTAAGTTTCAAATATCGTATATCGAAATCTAATAATCCTTGGTTTGAGGATAAGGTAGCAGCAATGGATTTGCAAATGTTATCTCATGAAACGTATCAAAAATGAATAATTTGCTATACAGAGTAATGTAGAAATAAAGGCTAGCAGTATGCCTTCATTTCATTGAACAGATGCTGGTTTGAGATCTGTATTTCTTGAGTTCTAATGTTTTCAGCAGCATAATGAATGAGACTCAAGATATTGGGAAAACGAAGCCCAAAAAACAAAAAGCGATACAGATACTTTCTGTGTTACTGTATAAAAATATTGTGACCATTTTCTTAAAAGCTAATGCAAACAAACTCATATCTGCACCACTGAAAGAGAACATTTCTCTTCATAACTTATGATGTACGTTCAACATGGTGTCATATACACTGCTTGGAAAGAAGTGTATATGACCTTAATAAGATGTAGGACTTCATTTCGCTGCGATGAACTAGCGAGTCCCTTATTTGTAGCCAGAATAAACTGGAGGATTATTGTGTTTTTGTGAAATGGCGGCGAGAAGGGAGCTGACGGAATTGGATGGGGCGCTGTGATAGCATGTCATGTCGCAGGCCTATCGTTTCTGCCTCAGACCTATTATTTTTCATCAAATTGATTCCAAAACCTGCACTGTGTTTTCATAGCATTATCTGTTATATTTTCTAGTTATCTAAAAGTTTGCTTTAACGCTAAAAGCACTATGCCTGGAAGTTTGAAAAATTATGAAAAACTGAATGCATTATGTTTCTCATTAAAGAACTGATTCCAAGATCTAGCTGCAAATTATTGTTTACAAAAGGACCTTGATATCCATTTCAAACCAAATTCAAACATACGTTAACTTAGATATTTCCCTGAAATATCTCTGGCGATGGAATTATTATTATTATTATTTATTTATGTATTTTATTATTACATATGGTACATACATTACGTACATTTGATTACATATTATACATACTAGATTACATATTTTCTTTTAAAAAAATTTTCAATCCTCTTTTATTATTAAAATTATGATTGCATATTGTGATTACATATTCACAACATGGGGCAAAACTCCTTATTCTGCACATTTAAGAATTAACAATTAAATTTCTGAAATAGAGGACACTTTGGAGTAATCCCCTTAAGATTGGGTATTATTCTTAAGATTACAGAGTTTTCATTAAGTTTATATTCCATTAAGTTGCAGTTACATATTTATAACAGGTTTAATTCTGTTTTTTTTTTCTTTTTGTAACAATGAAATTCTTAGAGATTGTTTGTTTTGTTTTCTTTTTTTTTGCCCAGTATACTGCATAAATAATAACAATACAGCATTTATTCATTTAACAATGAGTTATAAATATTTACAATTTTGATCTTTTTTTAGTATATATTTAAGCACTGTAACTGCAGCACTTAAATGTAATATATGGACTGGGATTTTTTTCCCTTTTTTTAAATCTCGGATGAGATGTAATTTCTCAGCTTTCATCCTCGAAGCTAATTTCTTAAGCTTATCTGAGGATGACAACAGTTAGATATTATTTATTGGTTTGATTGCTATGTTGAGAAGTACACTGATGATAGGTTTGATTTCTACTGCAGCCGTTGATTGAGAATTTCGCGCCAGCACACACGCACAAACACGCGATATCTTGGAATGTCTTGAAGCGTCACTGAACTGGAAGTCTGAAAGTATATGTCATGTTTCATTAAGTTTGTATGGTATTTTGAGTGCACGTTTCTTGTTCACAGTATGTCTTTAGCGCTCTTTTCAGACTATTGTAGTTTGTAAATGTTTCTGTATTCAAAAGGTAATTTTGTCTGAGATGTAGAAGTTTGGTGTGGCCTTTTTGTTGTGATTATTGTATTTATATGTGATATAATTATGTGATATTATTATTTTTTCTTTGAAATGATTAATATCAATAATAGTATCACATTGCACGATGTTAGGTAGCTAGTTGAGAGTGAAGAATTTCACTTCTGTATTAAGCACAGTTTCAGTAATCAGAAATCGATCAATGAACTCTTATACTCTGCACAGTTCCATCAGTCTGCATGAATATGAGGGAAAGAAGAACAGTTACTTTGCTGTAGTTCCAAAGGCATATTGCACCTATTATATAATGTTGTGAAGTGGTTAGCAGTAAAAGATTATTTGAAACATCATCAGAGGTATCATTTGGTACTCTTCACTGCTGTCAACATCTATACTTCTCCGTATGAAACTACAGAGTTGAATACAGTTGAATATATTGTAAGTCAATAAAACGAATTTTAATAATTTTCAACTTCAGCTTCCTATCTAACTCAAATCTTCTCAGACTTATTAGATCTTTGTCTATGAGATACAAATGAAAGAAGAGATATGAGAATTCGAACACAAAACAACAACAACAATGACGAATTGTTGTTGTTGTTATTTAACGAATTATTCTTTAAATAATCACCTGCTAATGATATCACAATATTAACTTCTGACAACATAACTATTAAAGTAATGAAATATGAAAATAAACTAACCAATTCAGTTCTATTTTCTATCACTTTTTACGCTGATTTCTGTTCGTATAACTGCATTTTTCTTGATGTATAAAAGTTTTAAGAGTGCGCAGCACATCAGTGTTCATTTTAATTGGTTCAATGCAATTAATTGTAGGATAATTTAGAATTATTTTAATTAAATTAATTGTAACCATATCTGCGCAGAGTGGGGAACTATGTGTTTGTTTTAAGATCTGTATATTAGAAAACAACAATGAAGGAGAATGCTATATTTTCATCTATATCTCGCAAAGCTTTTTCTATCGCTCTCCTTTTTCTAACTTTCCAGTAACAGGTTTGTTTAGCATAGGATGTTTCCCTTACAGTAACTGTTCTCTTATTAACTTTTCATCGGCTTTATAATTAAGGAATTTTCTATTTTTTATTATGCTTGCGATCTTTTGGTGAAATTCCACTCTTATTTATAGTCTAAATTTCAATTAACATATTCCCCAATGCCTACGCTCATATTTCTAGATGGTTTTAAAATTAATACTCCTGACCGATGAAATTTAGAATTTACAAGGAGAGAATACAAGACTTTATTCTTCACTTGAGTTTCATACAACAGATTACGTGCATCTAATGAAATAGATGCGAACTTTTGTTGAAATTCCACTCATATTTATAGTCTAAATTTAAATTAACATATTCCGCAATGCCTATGCTCATATTTCTGCATGAGACGCATCATCACGTGCATCTAATGAAATAGATGCACGTGATGATGCGTCATGATGCGTCATGATCTGCCTTAATATGGCAGATCAAGACGTTGAGAATAAAATTTGACCTCGTAAGGTTTAACAGATTTGCATGAAGCGATAAAAGATTTTAAGATTCTTACAGAACTCGGTCTTCCCTATTTAATAAATGAAACATATCAATAATTTCTGCTGCCAAAGATCCACACTTGTCATCAACATAACTCATTAATGTCGCATCATTATAATTTTCTGGTATGTCCATTTTTTTAGAACTTTTCCTTTAAATCCAGAAGCTGATATTTATATTCCTAAAATTTTTCGTTTATAAAAGAAGTTAGATACGGCGAAATGTTTAAGAAGCTAATTACTTCAAGCAAAAGTTTGTTTAAGGAAACTTTTAACGTACCTTTTGGTTACTGCATCTGTTGCAGTCAATGAATTCACAATTTCTTGAAGAAGCTATCCTTTAAAATTAGACGACTTAATATTTAAGGTAGCCAATTTGTCTACGTCTTTGGTTTCAGAAGGATTAGCTTCAATCCACACTTTCACATCTTCTTGATCCTCATTAATTTTCTGTGTCCAATCTTTTAATTGAAGAATGTCGTGGTAGCAATTTGAAAGGCTTCAGTTTCGCTTAAATTCATAAAGTGCTTCTCTTCGGCATCTTAAAATTCATCTGCAGTCATTCCAGTTTTCTTTGCATATGCATATATACAAGTGTTTAGCAGTTCCAGTCAGAAGTGTATTAAATTTCGTAAATTCTTCATTCTGTTGCAATAGACTCGAGATATTGTTCTTAATCATATCTTCATTTGCATATTTACTCAACATATTGTTAAATGCAGGCAAAGTGAACATAATTGTTCAATATACATTCTCTTGGAATTGATTGGTTTTTAATTTAATTTCTTTAATTTAGAGTATATATATCGAAAATTGTGTTCATTGTTTGTTTAAGGGCATCCATGGATGATATTGCAAATATTTCACTCTGTTGCGATATACATCCTTTGTACCCAATTGTAATATGTTGTCAAGTGTGTTTAAATCAGCCTACTTATTCAATACTTAATATTTTTATTATTAACATCACCATCAGGGTCATCAATGTTCTTTTGCAAAGCGATTATTCCATGTTCATGTAATTTTTTTTTTAATTTCCAAGCTATCATCTAAGGCTTCTTAGAAATATTTTTCTTAATTTTTTAAACATTTATTTTTCTTGTTTATTACTTAAATCGAATTTTTCTTAAACTTCTGCTGTGGCTGTTTTAAGGAGTTCAGTGGTTGCAATAAGTTTGCCATATTCAATTAATTACTCGTAGGTACCAGATGCATCTGTTCTAGCCTTATTCTTTGGTTCACTCTGTAGTTTATTGATATCGCCATTAATATTTCCACATCATTTTTAAATATTTGCTGTGTAATGAAATCTTCCAGCATTCTGTAAAGTTGTGGTTTTGTACCATCGAATCCATCTTTTAAGTGACTTAATCTGTCTTCAAACAGTGAAGGAGTAATGTATTATCTTAAGTTTCATTAAATACATTTTCATTTCTTTTTATTATTAAAGTCAGATGTTAACCAATCTACGATTTTTCCACCTGAGACTTGTTGATTTGAATGTCTGTCACGGTTTTTATTGTACCATCAAAACTTTCTTTCAAGTGACTCAGTCTGTCTTCAGGCGCTTAATGATTTAAGGTTCATTAATTCCATTTATTTTTGTATTCAATTAGACTTTTAAGTGTGCTTAACACTGCGCTTCAAGTCACTTAGACGTCCTGCAAGTACGGAAGGAGTTGGTTACTATTTGAGGGTTTCTTTCTTTAAAGAGCTTCATCTGCTTTTCAAAGTCGACTTTCAAGTTATTTGCTATTTCTTTAATTGTGCTTTATTGTAGGTATTTAATTATCCATTTTTCTTTTTCATATTCCTTTAAAGTCCCTTTAGAGTAAGAATAAATGACGCGCTTTTTTTAAATATTTGTTTAGAAAGGTCTCTTTATAATTTGCCTGGGATTTCATACCTTTTAAATGTTGCTTCACTCTGTGTTACTTGCACTGTTATTCTCTTCCACTCTTTGGAGAAGCTTCTCTTCAAAAATACACGTCTCTAGTGCATTTCATTTATCATTCAACAATTTATTTTTAAAGAAAATATATTTGTTTTTAAATTTGCTATCAACATTTCTATGAATTGTCAAAAATTTCGAATCGCTAAACAGGTCCTTATAATAAAATTGTCGTGTCCGATGTTACAAAGACGTTTCCATCTAGGTCATAAGGTCCATCAGGAATAAGCTTAATTTCTTTTTGTCCCAGCTTCGCTATTTTTGTTCATTGAGACTTTATTATAATAGCCGCATATCGGAGTTAATGCGAAACGTTAACTTGGAGTCCATTGTTTTAATGTGTATAAGAAACAAATAATGATTTTTGTGGATTTTCATCTTAGTGAACCTTAGTCCTGCTTTCTCTCTGAGTTCTTTTCAACTAGGTACTGTCATCTTCATCCCGTGTTCAGCTCCTTGACTCGACTATCCCACTGCACACAATTTGCTCGCTTGTGGAACCATTCGTTTTCTATACCATTTAATTAGTTTTCTGGAAGAGAAGCAGTTTTTTTTAGTCAGCAGAGGCCCATAGTGCAGTGCGTCCATCTGTTTTGCCAACTCGTGACACGGCTACAGTCACCATTATCTGTTTCGTATAAATTGACCTCACTGTTATAATTAGCCTTGGCTCAAGAGCGAATAGATGCTCATTTTAATCCACATTAATTTAGTGCAGATTTTCTTAAATTATATTCATCTAGTAGTACCATAAGTGATAATACAGTAACAATTTATAAATTTTCTAATGCCTTACAGGATCGCATCAAATTCTTTCTTCGTAGGCATGTTTTGTTTTTGTTTTAATCCTTTTGATTGATTCTAAGCTAAGAATTATGAGATGTTTCTTTTGTAGCCCGATGCCCTCTTTCTTCAAAATTAATTCTGCATAATCACCACCAAGAGAACACAGTTATCAAACTAACAGTAACTGCAACTTCATTTCTATTATCGAAGAATCATAAATTATCTGATACGATAACCTTTGTACATTTTGATCTGAAGCAATAACCTTTTTATCTGGCAAGGAAGTGGGAATAGAACCACTTTACATCATTTAACTACTTTTTTGGAGCGGGAGTTATCCAACTGTTCAAATTATAGACATTTTTGCCACACTTTATTTTCGAACTGTTCACAAAATAAAAAACAGATCATTTTGGCAGTATGTGCCTATACATTATTTTTTCTGGGTATCAAACACTACAACATGTAATCAAAACTGACACTAGATAAATTTTTTTAAAAAGATGCAGATTTTTTTTTATTGGGACATAATATTTTTAGGATCAAATTTTGTTCATAGCAGTCTTCCATTCCCCCCCCCCCCAAAAAAAAAATTCCAAAGAATATTTTTTCACTATTTTCCAGTCAGTCAGTTAACCATTGAGAATAATTATAAGCATAACATTCATAATATTACTTTAGCTGAGCGATATCTTAGAAGAGGAAAGTTATTAGTGGTGTATTCCAAGTGTATATTTTGGGTGTATTGCTGTTTAATTTGTGTGTGAAATACTGGGAGAGGTCTGAATGGTGATATGCAGTTGATTTCAGATGACGCCATGTTGAGGAGAACTATCTGGAGTAGAATGGATGCCGAGGCTTTGAAAGAGGAGTTGATTACACTGATAGACTGAATGGTAAAGGAATGGGTTATCAATTCAATGCTGGTTTGTTTTCTGTATTTCTTGAGTTCTAATATTTTCAGCAGCATAATCAATCAGACTCAAGATATTGGCAAAACGAAGCTTAAAATACAAAAAGCGATACAGTCACTTGCTGTAGTACTGTATAAAAATATTGTGATCATTTTCTTAAAAGATAATGCAAACAAACTCATATCTGCACAACTGAGAGAGAAAATGTTTCTTCATAACTTATGATGTATGTTCAACATGATGTCATATACACTGCTTGGAAAGAAGTGTATATGACCTTAATAAGATGTAGGATCTCATTTCGCTGCGATGAACTGCAGCGAAATGAGGACCATTTTGGATCATTCTTCCTGTAAGCATGTAATGAGGTCCTGGACTATTCTGGAGTGCACATCACCTGACCTCATTGATGCTTCAGTTCATCCCACATGTGCTTGGTAGGATTGAGATCAGGGGTTTGTGGGTGCCAGTCAAGTGTGTTGACGTTTATGTTCACCAGTGAGGTAAGCAGTAGCCTTATGATACCGTTCATTGACATCTGTAGAAACGCCACAAATCAGGAAGCATTACTTTGCGCAGAATGTTCAGATACCTCTGGGAGTTAAACGTTCTTCACACTACAAAGTGAGATCCAAGGCCAAACCAGGAAAAACAGGACCATCGTTTCACACAGCAACCTATGATTTTCATATTTAGGTTTATGCATTCTGGTAAGAGAGGTTCACCGCGCATTCGCCATTCTATCTGCCATGTAGCGAGTCCCGTATTTGTATCCAGAATAAACTCAAGGAATATTATATTCTTGTGAAATGGCTGCGAGAAGGGAACTAACGGAATTGGTACGGGCGATGTGATTCCATTTAATGTTGCAGGCTTATCGTTTCTGCATCGGACCTATTATTTTTCACCAAATTGACTCCAAAATCTGCACTGTATTTTCATAGCAATACCTGTTATATTTTCTAGTTATCTGAACGTTTCCTTTCACACTAAAAGCAATATGTCTTCCTCGAAGTTTAAAAAATTATGAAAAACTGAATATCGTTATGTTTCTTATTAAACAACTGACTCCAAGATCTACTCCAAGATCTAGCTGCAAATTATTGTTTCGAAAAGGACATTAATATCCATTTCAAACCAAATTCAAATAGATGTTCACTTAGATATTTCCCTGAAATATCCCTAGCGATGGAATTATTATTATTATTATTATTTATTTTTTATTATCATTACATATGATACATAAATTACGTACATTTAAATACAGGTAATACATACTTGATTACATATTTTCTTTTAAAAAAATTTTCAATCCTTTTTTATTATTAAAATTATGATTGCATACTGTGATTCACAACACGGGGAAAAACTCCTTATTGTGCACATTTAAGAATTAACAATTAAATTTCTGAAACAAAGGACACCTTAGCGTAATACGCTTAAGATGGGGCATTACTCTTAAGATTATGGAGTATTCTTTAAATTTATATTTCGTTAAGTTGGAGAGTGGATTACATATTTATGACAGGTTTAATTCTGTTTTTTGCTTTTTAGTTTTTTTAACAATCAAATTCTTACAGATGGTTTTTCTTTCTTTTCTTTTTTCCCACTGTGAAATGTATTATTATTAATAATAATACACCATTTTTTTCATTTAACAGTGAGTTATTAATATTTACAATTTTGATTTGTTTATTATATTTATGCACTGTAACTGCAACACTTAAATGTGATATATGGATTTGGATTTTTCCCCCTTTTTTTAAATGATCTTGGATGAGAAGTAATTTCTCAGCTTTCATCCTCGAAGCTAATTTGTTAAGCTTATCTGAGGATGACATCAGTTAGTTATTATTTATTGGTTTGATTACTGCGTTGGAAAGTAGACAGATGATAGGTTTGATTTCCACTGCAGCCGTTGATTGAGAAATTCTCGCACACATGCACGCACGCACGTATGCATGAACGCACACACAAACACACACAAATACACATGCACACGCACACACATGATAACTTGGAATGTATTGATGAATGTATTGGAACGTATGCATGAACGCACATACAAACACACACAAATACACATGCACACGCACACACAAACACACACAAATACACATGCACACGCACACACACGATAACTTGGAATGTATTGATGCTTCGCTGAACTGGAAGCCTGAACGAATATATTGTTTCATTAAGTTTGTATGGTATTTTGGGTGCGTGTTTCTTGTTCGTAGTATGTCCTTAGAGCTCATTTCAGGCTCATGTAGTTTGGAAGGTTTCTCTCTTCAAAAGGTAATTTGTTTATCATGTCTGGGATGTAGAAGTTTCGCGTGGCCTTTCCGTAGTGATTATTGTATTTATATGTGATATAATTAGTAATCTGAGGTCTTGTAATACGATATATATTTCTGACTGTCCTGTAGTTGGCATCGCAATAATGTGTTAGCAAAGCTGAATAGTGACATAAATGTTTTGCTGTCAGTATATTTTGTTCAGACATTGCAGTGTATATAATGTCGATATTGTCCCTTTTTTCCCAATAATTTGATTGATAATTGGTAGTGTTGCAATGGGTCTGTAATTGCTGATTAAAGTTCTTTTTCCCTGTTTATCTACCGGTGTGATTAAGGCGGTCTTCACATACTTGGTATCTGTCCAATTTGAAATATTATATTTAGTAATTTTAGTAGGATAGGGCCTAAGCTAGTTACATGTCCTTGATATCCTTAGGTCATATATCATCGATTCCTGGGCCTTTGTTTGGTTTGATTTGATGTATTACAGCAAGTTGTTCTGCTTCTTTTATGGTTGAGAACCATAATGTTTTTTTTATTGTGCGCCAAGTGGAGTATCACGTTTTGTGAATGGGAGATTATTTCTCAGCAATTCTTGGATGCAGTCTGCAAAGTATTGTTCAAAATCATTTGGTAGTTGTGGGATAGGGTTTGCATCTTTCATGAAGCTGTGTTTTATGGTTTCAGAGACAGTGGTTTTGGGATATCAATCTAGCATCTCGTTGATTAGATGCCAGGTTTGTTTTGTGTTGTTTTGTGCAGAGGTTAATTTGTCTCTTTTTGCATTTCTTATTTGTTTTAAGGTTATTCCTTGTTATCTTATGTTCAGTTTTTAAAACTGCGTTATTTGGATATCGTTTTAATTCTTTCCATAGATCGTCCTTCCTGTGTATTTCTAGGAATATTTTGTGTTATTTTATGGTTGTTATTTTATTCCAGGATTTTGGGTTGTTCTTGAAGGAATTCTGTCTTTATTTGCAGCTTCCTTATATATTTCCTCCGGTGTGAGTTTTAATGTTGTTGTATAAGATATCTGCTGAATCTCATGCCATCTGTTCCCAGTCGGTTTTTCTTATTTCGTGGTTGGCTATTTCTTCTTATATTATTGGTTCATGTCGCTTTTCATCTATGGGACATTGCATTGATATTGTCTTTGTGTGCAGAATTAGAGCCGTGAAGTAATGATCTGCTACTTTGCATTTATGACTGATGCAGTGTAACTGCTTGGTGTGCTCGGATGTTTATATGATCTAGGCAGGAAGCAGTAATAGTATTTGCGAATATTTTTTCTCTAGTACATGATGATATTGGTGGTTTTCGGTTATACATGGATAGCGTGTCTAGGTATTGTACAGTGTTGTTTTGGTTTTCGTTTGCAATATGTATGCAGGGCCGGTGCGAGAGTATCTGACGCCCCTAGGCAAAGGAAATTTAGTAGTCCCTATACAATGTTTCTATGCAGTAATTAGTGCGTCGATTTTTTCGATACCCAAATTCGATTAGTGCGCCTATACACATCTTAAAAATAAATGTTACAGATTTTAAAAAAATTTCTGTCTATACAATTTTATGCCTAACTATTATAAAAAGTCACTCACCAGAATGAAATAATTTAGTTACCGATTTAAAACATTTTACAAAGTTATTTTTAATGGCATACTACACTACTTCCATGTACACTATGTATACCAGGGTTTCCCAAACTGTGTTCCGCGAGAAGTTCCTGAAATTCGTCATTTTAGTTTTCTAAGCATTTTTTACGTATAAATATTTTATTGTGAAAATTTTCTGAGGAGAATAATATTCGAGAATACGTCGAAAGGTTCGGACCCATAATGCCTAATAACATTCCTGTATCGTTAATTTTCACACATCGAAACCTTTCAACATTTGGGAAAGAGAATACCGCTGTTTATGATCGGTCGTAAAAATTGCCTACAAGCGGATTATAGCGGATTATAAAAATATCGGCGGCGTATAATATTTTTCGTACTAGCAAAGTTTTTAAGCAGCAATGCCTAGAGACTGACCCTGATGAATAGAGAAACGGTAAAATTTGCAGAAGAGTAGAAGAGGCAACAGGGCCATAGCGTCGGTTATATGAAAAAAAGCAACAAAATGCCCGCCAAACTATGTTAGCTCAATTCTTTGTTAAGAAGTAGAATAATAACATTTATATTCTGAATATGTTTTATAGTCTTTCAGCTTCATGATTTAACTTTAGCTAGGCCCTGAGACATACCTTAATTCTTTTATAAAAAAATTAAGGTTAAAAAAAGAAATTTGAGGAACGAAATATACTTTTTCCCATAGGTTATTATATTCGATTAGTGCGTTTTCGATTAATGCGTCTGTTTTAAGGAACGCATTAGGCGCACTAATCGAAGGATTGCTGTATATATATTTTGTCATACTCACACAAGCACAATACACCTACAGATGTGGATATTTATAAAAATAATATCATTATGAACATTTATGTATACAGTTTATATATAAAGGTTTATATATAAAATTTATTAATCAAAACCAATACATTTCTATACATATATGATTACTCCTAATATTTGTATAGCAAGAAAATGATTATATCTTAAATACAAAAATTGAAAAATTAATCTTTCTGACTTTTGCTTTGGCAAAGTTTTGAATTAATTCATCTATATTGATTGTAGATGCAATTTCATGCTCTATTTATATTATTGCTAGACCAGTGAGTCGTTCCTGAGCCATCGTTGAGTGAGTGTAAGTTTTTGTAAGTTTTAATTTCGAGAAACTCCTTTCTGAACTTGCTACCGATACTGGCAATGTCGAAAAAATTCTCAGAGCAATAAACACATTTGGAACACTATTTTCTAAATTATTTTTGCATATGTATGACAGGACATCTAATGAGGAAGTATTTTCTGGAATTCGCCTTGCTATTATTTGTAATTCACTACATAAATCTGTTCCATCAATATCTCTAGAATTAATGTGTTAAATAATTTTCCAATATCAAACATTTTTAAGCAGTTCTGCTGAAGTACTTTTTTGAAATTCATATATATTTAAAGGAAAACCAAACTTTTCGTTAATTGTAGACATGTGCTTGAATTTTTCATCAACAGATGCAATTGCGGTATCAATAATTGTAAAATAAAAATCTACCTTAAATTTTTGTTTAAAATCTGTTATGAATTCATCCTCTGCTTCTTACATAAATTGTTTCTTTTTTTTTTTCTAAGTCTAACTGTTTCTTGTTCAAAATTAGGCGTTTCACCTAAGACCTCAGCGATTTTTTCCGCATCTGTTAACATCTTTTAAAATTCATCCTCATTTCGGATTTTCATTAAGAAATTCTTTGTATCATTAATACAACTTATGGCATCATTTATATCAAGGCTCGTATTCTGAAGTTGTTTACTTGTAAAGTTTATTTCAAAAAGTATATTATACCACATTACAAATCTGTTCGGTCAATATCTCCAGAATTATCACGTGTTAAATAATTTTCCAATATCAAACATTTTTAAGCAGTTCTGCTGAAGTAATTTTTGGAAATTTTTATTTATTTAAAAGAAAGCCAACTTACAAATTATTACAAATTACAAATTACAAAGGATGCGATAAATTTGAACTTCTTTAAAGTTTTAGGAAGACTATTTGCGTCTAATTCAATTCCATAGTATTTCCACTTAATCCACATAAACTATCATCTTGAGATATTTCTTGCAAACATCGGTCAAATTATCTTAGGGGCTTTAATGCGTCAATTCGACTCTCCCATCGTGTATCACAGATTGGCCTGAGTGTACAATTACTTATGTGTCTTTTGAGGTATTCCCATCGACGAGTCGAACCGGGAAAAAAATACATATACACGATGTACCGCGTCAAAAAATGCTGTGGCATCTAAAGTGTTGGAAGTGCAATTCACTACTAAATTTAATGAATGTGAACTACAGGGTACATGCATTGCTCTCGGGTTAATATTGGAAATTCGTTGCTGCACACCTTTTAGATCACCTTTCATATTACTGTTGTTATCGTATCCTTGACCTCGTAAATCGTGTATTGGTAATGAAAATTTGTCTAGAGTTCCTAGTATTTCATTTGATAAAAATTCTCCAGTCCAGTGGTAATTTTTATTTCTATAAATCCCAAAAATTGTTCTTTTATAGAAACCGTGCTATTACTGGTGTCTACGAATCGAAGTACTATACTCATTTGTTCCGTGTGACCAATGTCGGGCGTACAGTCAATAATTATGGAAAAATATTTTGGGGCAACAACAGATTCTTAAATTTTTCTTTTTCATCGCACTGGAGAATAAGTTTATTATTTCATTTTGAATATTTTTTCCAAGATAATGCACATATGTATCTTTATCTTTTATTCTTCGAAGATGTTCATTCATTATTGGACCAAACGTGGCTAGAAATTCGACAAATTTCAAACAATTTCCTTTTCCATGCGAAAACAATGTGTCATTTGTTCCTCGAAATGATAAATTTTGAATAGCTAACGCCTGAACTAAGCAAAGTGTCGTTCTAATACTTGCACCCAAATGTTTCTCCTCTTTTCTTATAACTAGCAAGTTCTCTTCATCCATGGTTTTCTTTTCTTTTATTTGAATTTCTAATTCTTTCCACTTATAGTAATTTTCAACGTGTCTTTGATTTTTTTCATGCGCAGCTAAAATAGAAGAAGCATTTTTCCCGTCCCTCAATCCAGAAACCGCTATTGATCAAATAATAAACAGAAGAAGCAGAATGCAGAATCCGTGGATTTTTAGTACAATAACCACAAACGCAGCATTGTCTCAGCGTTAAATAGTCTTTGAGTATAATGAGTCATTGAAAATCTTCTATTATTGTTATCTTTCGGAAAATCAAAATTATGAATCTGTTCAGGTCCATGTTCAACTAATAGCTGACTTAACTGATTAATATTGGAAAATTTTACAGGACACCAAGTTGCTGGATCATTATAATTTAAATTTGTAAAACCAAATCCTTTTATGATTGGATCTGTACAACAACGAACTTCAGAATCAACAATACACGCATGATCTGTAGATTCCTCCTTTGACGTTTTAATCCAATTTTTGGTATCGAAAATTTTGCTCCAATTCATTAATCGAAACTACGGACGAATTATCCAACGAATAATCTTGAAGATTTTCTTCTTGTATGCGATTACGATCTTCTCGGCAAAGATATTTTAAAAATGCACCTTCTTGTTTTTTCAATCTTTCTTCCTTTTCCGCTTTACGTTTGCGATATCGAAAACCCGATTTCTTTTTATCCATTTTCAAAATCCAGTAACTGAGATGTTTATAAATAAAAATAAACTTAATTAATAAAAAAATATGGACTTTAAACTATTCGGTAATTCACAAATAAAGTTTTATACATTTACTTAATGAAGTATTTATCGATTATATATACTTTATAAGTTATAACTCTATAACTTATCTATCATATATTTATAATCCAATAATTCAACAATATCGTTTTCTATGAACATAATTGACAAATTTCTCAAATGCATCTGACTTAACGAATTGTGTAAATATTTTTAACGCGTTTAAGTACAGAAAATGAGCGTTCACCGCTAGCATTACAAACAGGCAGTGTCTAGGGCCGCATTTATACTTTTGGGACCCAAGGTGCAACATCATTATGAGGCCTCTAAATGAGCACTTTTTTTAGTTTATTGAAAATAAAAGTCAACATTTCCATAATAAATAATTTTAATAACACAATACAACATTGGTATACATATTTAAAAAAAAGTATAAAAATAAATCAGTTCAAATTTAAATTTTAAAAAAATCAATAAAAGTTTTTTGTTTTCTTTTCTGGCTTTCGTTTTAGCAAATATATCTATAATGTCATCATAATTGATCGAGTCCATTATATCTGATTCAATGCATAACAACGACAGGTCACTTGTTTTATTTTGGTGCAAGTTGCTTCTTAAATAATTGTATAAGGATAAACGTTTTTTTTTTTTTTTTTTTTTTTTAAAGCAAAGAAAAGAATTTAAATGCAATCCAATTAAGCTTGTTAATCAAGGTAAAAATAGAAACTTCACCAACTGTAAAGTTCGGTTATTCTCATTAAAAATAAAAATTTCGAATTTCAGGTAATAAATATTGTAGCAAAAATCGTCATATTTATGGAATTACAACATGGATCTAAATATAAATATAAAACGTTTCAGTTTGCAGTAACATGCACAGTATGCCTCCCTAGTTGACAGAATGCTTAACGTATCTGCTTTCCAACCACCTAACTTTAGGTGAAAGATAAATTTTGTCACCTAGTGCGAGACCACCTTACTAACTGGAGGCCTGGGATTCACATAAAAAGCATATAACATATATAATATAGGGTTAATTTAGTTCCCACTTTATCGCACAATTATTAAGATTTATTCAACTCAAGATTTGATTTTTTTAAGTTGCAGTAATAAGCATAATAATTCCAGCTTTAGTTAAAACGTAGAAGTAATAAATAATAACGATAACTTGCTATGCTCGCTAACATCCACTTTTTTACTCGACATTTTACCCTAAAATAACTAGAATCTTGATGCACAAAAAATGAACTGAAAAATTAATTTAATTTTTAAATAATAATAAACTTGAAAATCAAATGCTCTATTTATGTGATATAGAAAATTTCCCAAGAAACATGCACCCAAAATACCATAAGAAACTTAATGAAACAAATATATTCGTTCAGCGACGCATCAAGACATTCCAAGTTGTCGCGCGCGCGCGTGTGTGTGTGTGTGTGCGCGCGCGCGTGCGTGTGTGTGTTTATGTGTGTGGCATGTGCGAATTTCCCAATCAACGGCTGCAGTGGGAATCAAACCTATTTAACATAGGTTTTTCGCGTCTTCCCACACAGCAAATAAACTAATAATTAACAAGTAACTGGTGTCATCCTCAGATAAGCTTACAAATTGAGCTTCGAGGATGAAAGCTGAGAAATTACACCTCATCCAAGATGTGACATGAAATGTGACATACGGGTTTGGAATTAAAAAATTCCAAACCCGTATGTCACATTTCAGTGCTGCAGTTACAGCTTAAATATACAAAAAAAATCACAATTTTAAATACACTCATTGTTAAATTAATAAATGCTGTATTATTAGTATTATTATTAATACATTATAGAGGAAGAAAAAAAGAAAGAAAAATAAATCTGCACGAATTTCATTGTGAAAAAAAAACAGAATTAAACCGCTTGTAAATAGGTAATCTTATGCTGTAAATATGTAACCACAATATTGTGAAAATTTTAAATAAAAAAAAAGATCGAATTTAAAAAAAAAAAAAAATATGTAATCAAGTATGTATCACATGTAATCAAATGTATGTAATGTATGTTCATATGTAATAAAAAAAAAACTTGAGACCTCAATGGAGTCAAGGACTCATACAGGGAGGCTATAAATCATGCAAACCAGTATCATGCCTTCCCTTAAACTCATTCACTAGATGCAATCACTACTCCCCAAAAGGCAATCTATTCCACTCATGAATTGCTCTTTGGGAGAAAATCCTAGCTCTTACCCATTTCTTGACTGGGAATAAAGTTAACTTCCATGGATGCTGCCGTGTTATCTCCCTGCCTTCCATATAGCGAAACATTTCATCATTTGAAATTGAAATGATCATTTTGAAACCCATTCTAAAGTTTATAGACTTTTATCATATCACCCCTCTTTCTCCTGTTAACCAAAGTCTGTAATCCACATACTCGCAATCTGTCCTCATAATCTAAATCCCATAATCCGGATATAATATTTGTAACTCTTCTTTGATCCCTTTCCACAGCTTCTTTATCCGCTGGCACCAGGGGACCAAATCAATCTTATCAAAGCCTTATAAAGAGGCATAATGACTTCCTTATTCTTACATGTCAAGGTTTTCTATAACATCGCAATTATCTTAAGAGATGTATTTGCAACTTTGCTATGTGACCTTTGAATTTCAAATTCCTATGCATCATTACAATAAGATCCCTTGCCTCCCCTCCTCAGCTTGTTGTAGCATAACCCCACTAATATAATATGCCTCTGGAACTCTAATCACCCCACAGTGCATAACTTTACACTAATTAACAATAAACTTACAGCCATTTTCGTTTTCCCTAAATTTTCATGTATTCAAATTATTTTGCAAGTGCTTAATGTCATTCGGGTTAATTTGAAGCACGATATTATAGTAACAATGAAGGCAGAGATATCAAGGTTCTCTATGAGGGGTAGCACCACTGCCTTTACGAAAATATAATATTTGCAGGCTGGGTTATATATACAGCGTCCATTAAAAAATGTATACACACTTCAGTAAAAGAAAAACGTGTATAAAAATTGTAATACTAAATTTATACTGACATCAGGGGAAGAATACAAGTTACCTTTGACTTCTTCAGTTATACGAGGTGCTTAAAGTGGTTACCATTAGAGTCCGGACACATTATTACGGCGAACTGCTGCTTGGGCAATGTTGGCCAAAGTGTCCAGTGGGACTGCTGCGTATGCCGTTTCAATTTCTTTCAGAAGGACCACCAGTTTAGCTGGTTTTCTACGATACACCACATCCTTTATAGTTCCCCATAAGTAGAAGTCCAAGGGAGTTAAATCAGGAGAACTTGGGGGGAACTCAACTGATCATTCCCATAAAGTGCATGAATGATGGTAAAATGGATGCTTAGCATATCTAGGTACACATGACCAGTAACAGTACCTACATAGAAGAATGGTCCTAGATGACAATCCATAGCAGACATTGAGACCCGGTAAATTGTCTGTCTTGTCCACATGAACGCTCGGATTTTCTGAGCACAGTAAACAAAATTATGCCGATTCACTGTTCCATTAAGCTTAAATTGTGCTTCATCAGAACAAACCATCTTCCTCACAAACTCCTCATCCTGTTCTCCATGTGGTGAAACCGCTAACAATACTCCATTCTTCGATCAGGATCGTCTTCATTCATGCCATTGAATAATCTTGAGATTGCTGCTTTAAGTTCAGCTGCTTTAAGAAAGCGCCGTATGCTTGCACTGCTAACTCCTGTCTCTCGTGCATATTGTGTGGTAGATTTCTGTGGCGCGCCTGTAAACTCTGTCTACACTATTGCCGAGAAAGCAGTACTTGTTGCTGTGCGAGGCCTCCCAGATCTTCCCTTCTGCACATCACACACAGTACCATGGGTCTCAAACTTATCACGAATACCTGCAATTGTCAGGCGTGTTGGAGGTTATGGTGAAAACTCGCGCCTCCATTGTCGTTGAACTTCAACAACATTCACAAATTTGAAATGCCACTTCAAAGGGATCTTGCGTTCTTCGAACGACAATCGTGCCTCTGCCATTTTGTTTGACTGTTCTATCGGTCACGTGGTGATGCTGGAATTCATGCGAGTAACGACATCTTTTAAGAGGACACCATACTACACATTGCTACCGTAATTCGGTCTCCTTCGAATACAGTTCACGGATGATATCTGATAAAGTGTGTATATATTTTTGGTGGATTTTGTATGCGCATGTAACCTTTCCTTGGAAACAAAATCTTTCCATTCCAACCATTTCATGATACGAGGAACCTTAATAAGTTTTTTTCATAAAACTAGCTGAAGATAAGATGACCACTTCATGAAAATCTCCTCTTCATGAATGAAGTGCTTTGAAAGACAAAAATTCTGTAAACTCAAGGGGA
Source organism: Typopeltis vanoorti (assembly GCF_054136105.1). NCBI lineage: Eukaryota > Metazoa > Arthropoda > Arachnida > Uropygi > Thelyphonidae > Typopeltis > Typopeltis vanoorti. The sequence goes on from NW_028328225.1 coordinate 75,996, forward strand.
GAGGGGTTAGTTCTCAAGGCACAGAAAGAATACACGCAGTTAGATAAAAAAAAATGTGTATTCACCGAATTGAAAAACGCAGTTAATTGGTAAATGAATTGCGAGATTTCGTGGCTAGCATTTTCAATAATAATAATGATCGTACTTTATTAAAACTGAATTAAATATTATTTCTCTTTATTTTGTCATGAGTAGACAGCGACCATAATTGCTTTATCGACCATGAAAATAAAACATGCAGCATTTAGTGCATACAAAAATAAAAATTTATTATATAATTACAAAAACAATATTTAATATTTATTTAATTGAATTTAATTTAATACTAATACAAAAACAAAGTTGATTGTACTTATATTATTTTACTTTATTTCATTTAATATAGTGCGATCGTCCCTGCAATGCCGGCGAATGTTGTTTCAGAGGGCAATGCATGTTATTTTGCAAAAAGGGTATGTATTGCATTGAAACTCCTTCTTCTTCTATATATATATATATATATATATATATATATATATATATATATATATATATATATATTATAAATTAACAAGAGAGCGAATAGTAGGTTACTGAAAAGGGCCAAAGAGAAAATAGTCGCACGTCAAATGAGCAAAAAAAAGAATGAATATAAGGAATAAATGAATATGACAAACATCGCATGAGATGTGAATTCGCAATGAATCTTGCAAAGGTAGTCCAACAATAATAACATGGTTATTGTAAATAATAATTATTATTTTTTTTAGAATAGCATAAGTTTAGTGTCATTCATGTAATGACATTCCAACTTGTAATTTTTACAAAATTCAGCACGTCGTGATTTATTTTCTACATTGCATTTCAATTAAAATTTTGATAATAATACTTTTTTGCATCTATATTTACGTGTTCTTCTAATATTGACAATGAAGATTGCACGGAATTTTTGAATAATGGATAATAATAATAATAATAATAATAATAATAATAATAATATGAGAATGTCTCAGATAAATTACATACAAAAATTCAGTGCAGAATGCTAGGAAAATATCTTATTTAAATTGAACAAATAATGATATTAACGATATGTTTTACACCTTTTTCACATTCATGTTTACAACGAATCATTTAAATTTACAATGATTCATTTTTTATTAAATTTTTTATCATATTTACTTGTTTCTTTGAATGGCTTCTTCCTCAAAGCTTTGCAGAGCTTGTCTGAATAATGATACCAGTATCTTCATTATTATCATACACCTTACTGACTGTTTTTTTTATATAATCTTCAGTCTTTCATTATGATTACATGTAGACGAATGATGCGGATTAATCACACCTACTTCGAAGCTTGGGTTAGCTTTTATGAAGAGAGTGGGAATTAGCCTACGCTCTTTATGTTGTTGTTACTGTTCATGGGTGGGATGTAGGCATTAGATGCTGGTGATTTGTGATATGTACATTAGTGTTAATGCTGTTTTAACTTTGTTGGTATTTTTTCCAGAGATCGTGTTTTAATGATCTGTAGTTATCTATGTGTTTTAACTTTCTTGGTAGGTTGTTGAGTTGCGTGGGTATCTGATGTGATCTCACAATAGAACCGTATGAGTTGTTGACGGGTGGGGATATACAGTGTTGTTGTTGTAGGTCGTGTTATACAATATGTGTCTCTGTTGTTTCGATAGATGTTGAAGAAATTCCTTATTAATAATGTGTAGTGTTTCAGATTTTTAATTCTCAGTATTCTGTGTATCGCCATGTGCTGGTCGGATATTGTTTGTTGCGTGTAAGGTGTCCAGATCACTGTTGACACGATATTCCTGTGTAGTGTTTCTAACTTTGTTAGGTGGCTGTTTGATGAATTTGCATAGACTGTTATTCTGTATCTGAGTAGGGATTCGCAGATACCGTGATATAGGAGTTTTTTTTTTATGTTGGGTGGAATAATCTCTTTAACTTGAAAGAGTTTTGCTGCGATGATCCGGAGTTTGGTGTGTTGGTTATTCTATATGTTTTGTCCATTTAAGGTGGGAATCTATATAGATACCGAGGTATTTTGTGTGTTACTCGTTTGATTTCGGAACATTGGCAGATATGTTTGTTGTTAATGCAGCGGTATGTGTGACAATGTATCGATAGTGATGCAGGGCGTATGATTCTTGGGTTGTGTATCATCAACATCTGTGTTTTGTTGCCGTTGATTAGAATTGTATTTTGGTAGAAGTATGTTGTGATTTCGTTTAGGTCTTGTTGTGCTTTGCAGAGAGCTGTGTTAATGTCTGTGTGGATTGCTAGTAGTGCAGTGTCATCTGCGTATTGAAATATTTGACTTCTTATGGATATGTTATGAACATCGTTAAAGTATATGTTGAATAGAGTGAATGATAATATGGCACCATGAGGTACACCGTGTTTTACTTGTATACTCCGACTGTGTCATGTACCTATTATAGGTATAAGAGTGTTCCTCTTATACCTATTGAGTATAGTTTGGTGAGTAGTATGTCAGGTTCAAGTGTGTCAAATGCTTTGGTTAGGTCCAGCAGTATAAGGACGGCGTACTTGTTTTTGTCGAGAGCTTTGTTTATTGTGTCGGCGATGTCTTCTAATAAAGTGATGGTGCTTTTTTGTTTCCTGAAAGCCGTATTGTTTTTTTGAGATGTTGTTGTACTTCTATAAATAGTTCTGTAGTCTGGTGTGTGTTATTTTTTTGAGATGACTGGTATTGTAGATATTGGTCTGTAGTTCTGAGTATCGTTTCTTTTGCCATGTTTGTATATTGGCGTAATTACTGCAGTTTTTAGTTCTTGTGGAATAATGCCTGTGTCGAATATTATGTTCATGAGTTTCAAAATATTGGATTTATTTGTTCAAAGTGTGTTATAAGGTTCTGCGAGTCTTATTTGTCTATTCATGGAGTGGTCTTTGGTTTCAGTTTTAGGAGTGCTTCTTTCTGTTTTGTTATGGGTGGAAAATACATCGTTTGTTGTTGACTTTGTGTCGGTAGTTTTTTGTTGATCGTTGGTGGTTTGTCTTTTTTGAGTTGCGTGATGTTGTTTGTGAAAGCATGGTTGAATGAGTCTGCTAGTTCCTCTTGGTTTGTGTCCTGACCGAAGCTATTTGCAATAAAATCTTGTGCTCAAGTTTTCTTTTTTCGGGTTACTAATTCGTTGAGTGTAGCCCATGTTTTCTTAATGTTGTCGTTGTATTCCATGAATTTTTGGAAGTAGTAACGTCTTTTTTTGGAAGTAACGTCTTTTTGCCCTACGAATTTTTGTCGTTAGTTTATTTCTTGTGTTTTTGTATAAGGTTTGTAAATGCGTGTTACTGGGTGACTTTTTAAGTTTTTTCCATAGATTTTCTTTTTCAGTAATAGTATTTAGTATGCTGTCATTTATCCATGGATTGTTGTCTGTTTGTCGCCTCGTTTGTGTATGTTTTGTTGCTTTTTTGTATATTTATGTGAACTTTAGTTGAAAATTCTCGTATAATGTTATAGGATCGTTTATTTCAAGTAGGGAATTCCAGTCTATATTTTCTACTTGGTTATCAACAATGTTCTTTAGTATGATCGAATTTTGTCGACTTATGTGGTGGTCCGAGGGTGCGGGGGTAGGAAACGTAATAAAACGAAGTTGAGACAAAGTAGTGATCTCCAATTTTTACGTTAATTACTGGTGTTGTATATGTATGGATGGGAGCCCGTATGTTGATATGATCAATGCATGATTCTGTTAGTGAGCTATTGAGAATTTCTTGTCTTGTTGAGGAGTTAATGGTAGGGTTTATGTTGTACTGACTTAGTATATCAAGATATGTGTTAGAGGTTGAAGAAGCGTGGTCAAGAGTATTTATATTAATGTCTCCTATTAGGATGAGCCTGTGTGTTTTACGCGGTTCGATGCCGCTTAGCCATGTTTCTAACTCTTGAAGAAAACTGAGTGGATTATTATCTTGGGCTCTGTATATTGTATATTTGATGCTATTGTGGCTATTTGTGAGTTCCAAAATTAGTGTTTCCGCATGATCGAAGTGAGTTTGTTTTTCTGTCACATTGTATTTTTCTTTGATAAATACCATGATGCCACCTCCTCTTTTGTTTGGTCTGCGTAAGTTGTAGGTTTGATAATTATTTATGTTGTATGCGTAAATTTCTGTGTCATTTATTGCAACTTCGGTCAGTATTAGCGCATCTATGTTTATCATGGTATAATAGAGCTGTGTTATCAATGTAAGCCAGTGTTTTTTTATACTTTTTATGTTTGTATGTACGATAGTGAAGATGGTGTTGGTGGAAATGTTGTCCGACCATTTCTTTAAAGAGTCAAAGACTTGAAGTTTATGTTGTTTGACTGGATATGTTCGCCTATGTTTGTGATCTCCATTATATAGTTTTTAAATGAGTTCTAATCTTATTCTTAAGGATGTAAAGAGTTAGTGTTTTATATTGGTAGGCTGTGTAAGTCGGATTCACTTGTAATTATGCATACTCGAGTGCTTTCATTCTTTCTCAAAAATATCTGTGAATCCTTAGCCGACAGGAACTTGTAGTTTTTCTCTGCTTTTGTCTTCCTTGCTTGGTATAGAAGATTTTTGAAGTATGGAGTCCAGTGTTCCGTTATATAGATTGGTGTTGGGAGTTTCTTATCAGTTAGGATCGTTGTTGTCGGCCTTGTTTTCTTGCTTGCTGTAAGAATGGAGTCTCTCAGATTTCTGTTTGGTAAAACGAGCGATTATTGGTGGCGGTCTCTATTTATGTTTTTGTGGGCCTCGGTTGATATAGGTGATATCTGTGGTTGCGATTTGAATTCCAATTTTGCTGCCGATCAGTTGCATTATGTTGCTTAAGTATTCTGTATTTTCTTTCATTATTCCCTAAATTTGTTCCATTTGACACTTGAGTGTGTTTACTTCTTTCCGCAATTCTTGATTTTCGCGTTGGAGTGTTTCTTGCGTTTCTATCACTACCGTTAATTTCGTCTTTATTTCTCGCACGGTTCTTAACATTTTTTTCAGAGGTCTCGTTATTGAACTGTATGTAATGTTCATACTCCTCGAATTTTTTGTTAATTTGTTCCATGTGTGCATTTAATAAGTTTTTCACCATGAGTTTAAATGAATCAAAGTTATCTATAATTTTAGGATCCGGAAGCGGCTTACCGTGATGTGCGTCGTTACTTTTCTTTGGTGTCTGGTCGTTGTTCTTCGTTTTCTCACGGCACTATTGACATCGCCATTCGGTCCGTTTCACAGCTACTTTTGCTTTCCACGTGCTTTCTGAGATCCCTGAACAGTGGAAGTGTTGTTTTTTGTTACATCCGGAAGACTGCGGCCCGTCCCCTTCATCGCTTAATGGCTTATTGCATTTGTTACAGCTCATTTTGCTTGAATTTCTCTGTCTCGGTGACCTTTAGCCTTTCTTCCCGTTAGCGACTATAGTGCGCCTTTTAAAATGGCGACGTCCTTTGTTCATCGTTGGCTGGTGACTGGAGTACACTCTATGAACTTCCAACACTGAAAATTTGAATCTTACTTATCCGATTTTGGTAATGTGAACGTCCCTGTCTTCAGCGTGACTAAAAGAATTAAATAGTAGCACTTTCAAGTTAGAAACATGAGTTAATTAACACTTTAAACCTATAAAACCAGGACCAGCGATACAGCGTACGTGCATCCGTCTGCCTACACTTAACAATAATAATAATAATATTTTTTTTTTCTTTTACATTTTATTATGTCTCAGTATAAGTTACATACGATAATAATATTTACAGTATTTACAATAAGGATTATACAGAATTTTTTTATTTTATTTTATTTTATTTTTTTATTTTTTTATTTTTTTTTATGTCTCAGATGAATTACATACATAGTTGCTGTAGTAATTATATGTATATAATATTTATAACGCATTACAAGTGTGTATAACAGATACTTGCAAGTTAGTAATTTTCTTCCTCGAAGCTTAGCAGAGCTTATCTGAGGAAGATAATAGATGACAGAGGGTGGTGGTTTCATGGTTGTGTTCCTATAGTGGTCACAAGCCAGGTGTTGATTTTACTGTTTGTTGGTACGTGCTTGAAAGACTTCGTCTGCTATTACAGTTTAACTTTTTTTTTTGTGCAAATAGGGTTGGATTTAGACATGGTGTGTTTGTTTCTTTGTGTTCTTGTAGTGGTAGTTTTTTGAGAGGGGGGGTTGTCGTAGGTTTGTGTGTGTGTGTGTATGTGTGGTGGGGGAGAGAGAAACAGGAATTGCTCTAATTTTCATTCTCACTATAATATTTATATAGTGCCTGTTTCAGCTCTCTGTATGTTCCTAGGTTTCTGTTGTCGAACGGCAGTTTGTTTATCATGTCAGGTACGTAGAAGTTTCAGGTGGCTTTGCCGTGGTGATTGTTGTACTTATATGTTATGTAGTTTGTTGACTGTGGTCTTGTTATTTGATATGTTGTTCTGGTTACTCTATATGTTGGGCTGTAGTAGTGTTTTAACATGACTGTGTAGTGGCGTAAGTGTTTCACCTTAAATATTTTATGTTTTGTCCATGCTTCCTGCATAAGAGTGGGTTGTTCCCAGAATATCAGTTTTATCATTTTATCTTGCAACCATTGTAGCCTGTTAAGTCTGTAGTCTGCGCAGAATGCGTATGATGTGATTGCATATCTTAAAATGTTTTCACATAATGCTTTATAGATTAGTATTTTTATGTGGGTTGGGGCAATGTCTTTTAATCTGTATAGTTTGCTTGCTATTATCCTAAGCTTGGTATGTAGGTAGTTTGTATGGCTATTCCAACTTTGATCTGCATCGAAGTGAAGTCCAAGGTAGCGTGTTGTTTTCACCTGTGTGATGGTTGTGATTTTAGGTTCTTTTTGTGTATAGGAGGATGACTGTTTGATAGTGAGATATTTAGTTTCTATGGGCAGGGTTTGGGGATTTTTGAATATCATTAGCTTTGTTTTTCCAGGGTTTATATATATGCCGTTTTCGGTTAACCAGTTAGTGATTTGATTGATGTCGTGTTGCATATTTTTGTAAGCGATTTTTGCAGTGTTGTGAATGGATACTATGGCAGTGTCGTCTGCATACTGGAAGATTTTACTTTTTAGGGGGAGTTGGCTTATGTCGTGTGTGTATATGTTAAATAGAATGGGAGATAGGACAGCTCCTTGCGGTACTCCACAGGTTACATGTACCTCTTTGCTGTGTGCTGATCCTATACGTGTGATGTGCTTTCTGTTTTTCGTGTATGCTTTAAACCACTGGAGTAGACGACCTCCAATTCCGATATGGGTAAGTTTCGTTAACAAGGTTTTATGTGTTAGTGTGTCAAATGCTTTTGTTAGGTCAATGAATACCACTAATGTTATTCTGTTTTTATCCAATGCAGCGTTTATTAGATCTGTGAAATCTTCCAGGAGTGTTGCTGTTCCTTTATTTTTTTGAAAGCCATATTGTGTTTTGGGTATGATTTGAAATTTTTCAACGTATGTGGAGAGTTTCTGATGTACAATGCGCTCCATGATTTGGTTAATTACAGGCAGCGGGGCGATAGGTCTGTAATTACTTATTATGTTTCTTTTTCCCTGTTTGTGTATGGGTGTGATTAATGCAGTCTTCAGTGTTTCAGGTATGTGTCCCGTTTCGAAGATTTTATTTAACAGTTTTTGTATAACTGGAAGTAGGTCGGTTGAGTGTTTCTTGATGTCTTTTGGTCTGATTCCGTCTATCCCCGGTCCTTTGTTAGGATTAATTTGTTGAATAGCCAGTGATAGTTCTTCTTTTGTTACTGTGGGGAACCACATCGACTGGGTTGCTCGTGGACCTAGTGGAGAATGTTCGTATGTGTGAGGAAAGGTTGTTTCTTGTAGCTTTTGGACAGAGTTCACAAAGTGCTGATTAAAGTTGTTTGCCAACTGTTTGAGGGATTTGGGGTCGCAGGCAAAGCTGTGTTTTATTGTTTCTGTGGCAATGGTTCTGTGTATATTGTCCAGCATTTCATTAATCAGGTGCCAGGTTTCCTTTATGTCATTCTGTGCTGTTGTTAATTTGTTGCTGTAATAGTTCCTTTTTGCCGTTCGAATCTGGGTTGTTAGGAGATTCCGTTTTCTTTTGTATTCAGCTTTTAAAGCGATATTGTTCGGTGACTTCTTAAGTTGTTTCCATTGGGCATCTTTTCTTTGTATGTCTGTTAGTATGTTGTCTGTTATCCATGGATTTTGTTTCGTTTGGGGACGTATTTTTATTTTTGTTAATGCTTTGTTGTATATTTTGTTAAATGCAAGTTTAAGATTATTATATACAGCTTCAGCAGAGTCTAAAGATGCTATCTGCATCCAGTCTGTTTTTCTGATTTCATCGTTCACTATTGCTTCGTTTACAATGCTATGATACTGTTTTGTAGTGTCAGTGATTTTTATGGGTTCTGGTTCAGTGTGTAACTGCAATGCTGTGAAATAATGGTCTGCTAGTTTGCATGTTATGACGGCTGCTGTGTGGCTGTTTGGAGGGGCCCTAATATTTATATGATCAATGCAGGTTGAGGTTGTTGTGTTTCCGACTATCTCTTCTCGTGTATACGACTGTATGGATGGGGTTATGTTATATGCCGATAATAGGTCTAGGTATTGTTCTGTGTTGGTATTTATGTTCCTAATGTTTATATTAATGTCTCCTATTATTATCAAGTATTTTGAGGTGCCTACTTTCGTGGCTGAAATCCATCTCTTTAGTTCTTCTAGGAATTTTGTGGTGCTTAAGTTGGGTGGTCTGTATATTGCGTTTAATATCAGGGAGTTTTCTTGTTTGATGTTTTTAATTTCGATGCATATGTTTTCTGCGTATTCTAATTTATAGTTTATTTCTGTTACTTCTAGTTTATGTTTGGTAAATATTATTATACCACCGCCTCGTTTTGTTTGTCTGCAGTGTTTGTGTTGTTGGAAGTGTGGCATTTGGTAGGAGGATGCCTCTTCGTTTGTCGTAGATACTTCAGTCAGTATTAAAATGTCTATTTCGTCTATATCTTCTTTCAGATAAGCTTGCAGGGTCAGCCAGTATTTTTGAATGCTTCTGATGTTGATGTGGAGAATAGATAGTCCTTTTTTGGGGATTGTCAGTTGTTTCCATTCTGATATTGATTTCAGAATGTGGCAATTATCATGTTCCGGGGTGATTACGTCTGCTTGATGGTCTGCATTCATGTTGGTTGGCGTGCTGTTCCTTCTTTATGAGTTGTAAATAGTCCTTTCAATGTGGCAGCCTGTTGAGGTCATCTACGGATTTTATTTCGATTGGTTTTGAGTCTTGTGTCTTTCTAAGGAATATTTTGCTGTCTCTTATCCATATAAACTGGTAATTGTTTTCTGTTTTTACTTTCCTTGCTTGGTAGAATATTTTCTGATAGTGTGGAGTAAGGTATTCAGACAAGTATATTGGGGTGTTGTCGTGGTCTCCTTTCAGATCCTTTACTACTGGATTTTTAATCCTGCTAGCTTTTATAAGTGTAGTTTTTGTTAGGCTGTTGGTGAGTCACACTACGACGGGAGAAGGACGGGTATTATTTTCTCTTTTCCTTTTTTGTGGTAACCGATGCACTGACTGGATGTCTCTTGGTTCAATGGGGGAGCCGATTTTTTGGCTTAGTTGTATTACAGTGTCTCTTAGAGGTTCCGTAGCTATTTCTGGGAGACCATTTATGAGGAGGTCATTTTTGTGCTGCTGTTGGTTTGAGAGCTCGTACTGTTGCTTTAGAGAGTTTAATTCTTGCCGTAGGTCCGTTGTCTCTTTAATTAAATTATGCTGTCTTTCAGTTAGCTCTTTGACGCAGTTTTTAATTTCTCTAACGGTCTGTAACATATCTTCTATCGAGTTATTATTAAATTTAATAAATGCCTCGTATTGGTTAAATTTTTCTGTAATTTGTGCGGTATGTTTTTTAAATAGTTCTCCAACAAAATCGATTAAACAGTCTTTTAGGTTTTGTAATCTATTTTCAAGTAATGCATTTAAAGATGGCTCACCTGGGTTTCCGTTGTTGTTTTCTTTGTTTTTAATTCCCTCTGTTGTTGATAGCTGTTTACTGCCTGCGGTTGTTTTCTGCGTTGGCTGTTTTCCGCCTGCGGTCGAAGGCGACGTTCCTTTGTTATCTCTGCAATGGGGACACTTCCACTCGTCACGATTCTTGCTTGATTTTCGCTGCCAGGTAGTCTCGGACATTCCTGAACATAAAAAATGCATGTTTCTTTGGCAGTTCCTACATGTTACGTGGTTTTCTTCCCCCGTTAGGTCTTCTTGGCATTTGTAGCACTTCATACTTCTTGTTTGATGATCTTGCTGTATTTTCTAATATGGCGTCCTCCTTTGTTCTCTTCTCGCGTAGTTGACCAACGTATACTTCGAATTTTGAATACTTATATTTTACTTATTACTTAACAGATACTTACAATAATAATAATAATAATAATAATAATAATAATAATAATAATAATAGTAATAATAATATATTAATACTAGTGTAATAATTTAAAATTATAAATAAAATTAAATTAGTGTAATTAAAATTAATAAATTAGAAATAAGAAAATTATATTATTGATAAAATACTGCTACTACTACTGATACTTTTTCTAACACACAGTTTATTATCGTTCAAAGAAATTACATGAGTGTATTCATGGCTATGATTAAAACAATATAATACCATAATTAATGCTAAAATTAATGCTACATGTTAGTAGTAATAATAACATGTAACATTATTTACAGTCACAGTTTTTACATTGAAACAGTTAAACAGCTATTTTGCATCTTGTCATTTATATTTTAATTTTACAATTTATTTTTATTCACAAGTCATATTAACGATTACTTTTTGTTAACATGCAATAGATAAGCTAAATGCATTCATTTTACTTTCCAACAATAATAATTAAGAATATCGAACTATGGTACTTTACAATTTTACAGATTTACAGTTCTACACAACATCTTTACTAGTAATAGTAATTGGTAATAGTAATTTATTGATTGCTAAAATATTTACACATACAATAGAAATCTTGAGTGACATTGCAACTTATAATTTTACAGAATTCAGCTCAAAGTGTTTGATTTTCTACATTGATTTAAACTAAAATTTTTAATAATATTTTTTGCCTCTATATTATGCATTTACAACACATGTTATTCTAATGTTAACAATGAAGATTATTTAGAAATTTTTATAATAAACTTTTGTTTAAATAATTTTTTAATTATAAGAAACATTTTATTACATTATTTTTTCATATGACATAATTAATGATATCACATAATAATCAGTATATTCAGTATCTTCTTTATTGTTGCATACATTACCAACTGTTTTATTACATAATCTGCTTCTTCGGTTAAAGGATTACGTGTGGTTGAGTGATAGCAGTTAATCCCACCTACTTCGATGCTACAAAATAATAATAATAATAATAATAATAATAATAATAATAATAATAATAATAATTTTTTTTTATTGTTCTTTCAAATATTTACATATGTACAATGATCATCTATTCAGTATAATATTTTATAAGGTTCAGCACTTTGTGCTACATATAATGAGATTTAAATAGTAATGATGATAACAGCTTTTTTTTAATATAACAATCATAATAATAATTTTCAATTATATTGTTCAGAGTTACATAAGTTGTATAATATTACATGTTGTGGTTTACTATTTTTTTTTTCAAGTTTGAAAAGGTGTGATTATACAACAGTATTTACAGATATGCAATCTGAATATTATGAGTCCTTATTTTCACAAACATACGGTGTAAACGCATGATTTACTTTTAAAATAATTTTTTTTTTTACATTGCATACATTTGTTACAGTTATTATATACATTACATTCATTAGTTTACATATGATACATTAATTACATTTGTTTACGTGTGATATTTACAATACGTACATTGGTTTACATATAATACATACATTGGTTTTATTGTGATACGTACATTACATGCATTTGGTTACATATGATACATCTTGGATGAGAACTAATTTTTTTTTCCTTTCATCCTCGAAGCTAAATGTAAGCTTATCTGAGGATGACACAATTTGGTTATTATGTATTGAATTTTTTTTTGCTGTGTTAGGATGCTACGGAATCTATGATTGAGAAATTCGCGCGCGCGCACTCACACGCACACGCACGCACGCTCACACACACACGTCCCCCCCACACACAATAAATTGGAATGTACTGATGTGTCGCTGAACTGGAAGCCTGAGCGAATATATTGTGTTTCATTAAGTTTGTATGGTATTTTGGGTGCGTGTTTCTTGTTCGTAGTATGTCCTTAGAGCTCTTTTCAGGCTATTGTAGTTTGTAAGGTTTCTGTATTCAAAAGGTAATTTGAAATAAACTTCTACATCCATGTCTGGGATGTAGAAGTTTCGCGTGGCCTTTCCGTAGTGATTATTGTATTTATATGTGATATAATTAGTAGTCTGAGGTCTTGTTATACGGTATGTATTTCTAACTGTCCTGTAGTTGGCATCGAAATAATGTTTTAGCAAGGCTGCATAGTGACATAAATGTTTTGCTGTCAGTATTTTGTGTTCTGCCATTGCAATGTTTATTAGGTCGTGATTTTCTCTTTGTTCCCAAAAGATCAATTTTGTCATTTTGTACTGTAGCGACATTAATCTATTTAATTTGTAGGGTGCACAGAAAGCATACGTTGTTATAGCGTATCTTAGTATATTTTGGCATAGTGCTTTGTACATTAGTGTTTTTAGGAGTATGGGAACTATGTCTTTTAATCTGTAGAGATTACCACTTATTGTTCGGAGTTTGTTGTGTAGGTGTTTTATATGGCTATTCCAGTTCATATCTGCATCGAGGTAAATTCCAAGGTATTATTGTTTCAACCTGAGTGATTGTAGTGGTTTTGCTGTTCTGTGTGTTTTTTGTGTTGGAAAGTGGATGTTGGATAGTTATATATTTGTTATCAACTGGTCGAGTCAGTGGATTTCTGAATATCATTAATTTTGTCTTTTCTGAGTTTAGGTGTATGGAGTTTTTCGTGAGCCAGTCTATGATCAGATTTATATCATGTTGCATATTTGTTTGGGCTATGCTTGCGTTATTATGGATGGATATTATTGCTGTATCGTCTGCGTACTGGAATATCTTACCTTTGAGTGGTAACTGATTAATATCGTGAGTGTAAATGTTGAATAGAGTTGGGGAGAGTACAGCTCCCTGTGGCACTCCACAGGTTACTGGTAGCTCTCTGCTTCGGTTTGACTCGATACGTGTGATATGCTTTCTATTTTGGAGGTAGTTTGTAAACCACCTGTGAAGAGGCCCGTCTATTCCAACATGCCTCAGCTTTTCTAACAAGGTTTGATGTGTTAGTGTATCGAATGCTTTGGTTAGATCTATAAAGACTACCATGGCAATTTTGTTTTTGTCTAAGGCGGTATTAATTACGTCTGTAAGGTCTTCCAAGAGAGATGTTGTTCCCTTATTTTTCTGAAAACCATATTGTGTTTTGGGGATAATATTAAAGATCTCAGTGTATGCTGTGAGTTTCTTCAGTATGATCCGCTCCATAATTTGATTGATAATTGGTAATGTTGCTATGGGTCTGTAATTGCTGATTAAATTTCGTTTTCCTTGTTTGTATATGTGGGTAATTATGGCGGTCTTTAGCATACTTGGTATCTGTCCTGTTTTAAATATTTTATTTATTAGTTTTAGTAGGATTGGACTTAAACTAGTTGCATGTTGCTTTATATCTTTAGGTCTGATACCATCTATTCCTGGGCCTTTGTTTGGTTTGATTTGATGTATTGCTGAGAGAAGTTCTACTTCTTTTATGGTTGGGAACCATAATGTCTGTTTTGATCGCGGTCCAAGTGGAGGGTCTCGTTTTGTGATTGGGGGAATATTTCTGTGAAGTTCTTGGATGGAGTCTGCAAAGTATTGGTTAAAGTCATTTGCTAGTTGTTGGATAGGTTTTGCGTCTTTCATGAAGCTGAGTTTTATGGTTTCGGAGGCAGTGGTGTTGGGAATAGAATCTAGCATCTCATTAATCAGATGCCAGGTTTGTTTCATGTTGTTTTGTGCGGAGGTTAGTTTGTCTCTGTAGTAGCTTCTTTTTGCATTTCTGATTTGTGTTGTAAGGCGATTCCTTGTTATCTTATATTCAGTTTTTAAAGTTGTGTTATTTGGATATCGCTTTAATTCTTTCCATAAAGCGTCCTTTCTGTGTATTTCTAGGATTAAGTTTGTTTATCCAAGGATTTTGTGTTGTTTTTGATCGAATTCGGACTTTCTTTGTAGCTTTCTTATATATTTCCTCCAGTGTGAGTTTAATGTTGTTGTATAAGTTCTATAAGATATCTGCTGAATCTGATGCCAGGTGTTCCCAGTCTGTTTTTCTTATTTCGTGGTTGACTATTTCTTCGTCTATTATTGTTTTCTGTCGTTTTTCTTCTGTGGGACATTGCATGGGTATTGTCTTGGTGTGCAGGTTTAGAGCGGTGAAGTAATGGTCTGCTACCTTGCACTTTATGACGGATGCAGTGTAACTATTTGGTGATGCTCGGACGTTTATATGGTCTAGACAGGAGGCAGTGATAATATTTCCGAATATTTCTTCTCTAGTACATGATGTTATTGTTGGTATTAGATTGTACATGGATAGTGTGTCTAGGTATTGTACAGTATTGTTCTGGTTTTCATTTGCAATATTTATGTTTATGTCGCCAATTATCATTAGGTGTTCGGTTGAGCATATTTCTTGGCTTGAAAGCCAGCAATTGAGTTCGTGTAAGAATTTTACCATGTTTAGGTTTGGTGGCCTGTAAATAGCAGTATTATGGGATGCTGTGTATTCATGGTATTAATGATTTCGAGGCAGAGGGTTTCAGCATGCTCAAACTGATAGGCCATTTCTTTTGCTATTAATTTTTGTTTCATAAATATTAGTATTCCACCCCCTCTTCTTGTTTGGTGGCATGATCTATGTTGTTGGAAGCCTGGAATTTGGAAAGCAGTCGCTTCGTCATTAGTTATGGATACTTCTGTAAGAATTAATATATCAATAATATCAGTGTAATTCCTCAGATAAGCGTGTAATAATAACCAATGTTTTAGAATGCTTCTGATGTTAATATGCAAGATTGAGAAACTTCTCGCTTGTACTGTGTTTTGTTTCCATGCATCAAGAGATTCGAAAGTACAATTACTGATGTATTCTGGTGTAATTACATCTATCTGATGGTTCTCATTCATTTTTGTTGTGTTGAGATCTTCTTATTGAACTAAGTTAGAGTCTTTTGTTTCACTCTGGCAACCTGTTTATATCTTCCGAGCTTTTTATTTGTATAGACTTTGAAGTCTGTGACTTTCTCAAGAATGTTTTCCCGTCTTTGATCCATAAAAATTGATACTTTTTTTCTGTTTTTTCCTTTCTCGCTTTGTACAAAAGATTCTGATTGAAAGGTGTTAAATATTCAGATAGAAAGATTGGCGTATTGTATTGCGATGCATTTAAATCCTTGACTACTGGTTTTTTCAGTCTGCTGGCTTTTATGAGATTGTCTCTTGTAGCCTTGCTTGTCAGACGAACTATGACTGGTGCCGGTCGTGGTGAACCTTGTTTTCTGTTCTTCCTGGGAAACCGATTTATGGTCTGAATATCATTATGCTGTAAGGGGATGTCAATTGCATGGCCTAACTTTAGAACTACGTCTCTGAGATTTTCTGTGGACTCGGTTTCTGGAAGACCGTTTATGACAAGGTCTTCTTTATGTTGTTGTTGGTTTAAAACTTCGTATTGTTGTTTGAGGGAATTAAATTCTTGACGGAGTTCCGATGTGTCTTTTATTAATTTGTGCTGCCTCTCAGTTAATGCGTTAATGCTGGTTTTAATGTCTTTTACCGTTTGTAAGACTTCTTCGACTTTTGAATTATTAAATTTAACAAACTCTTCATATTCGCTAATTTTTTTTGTTATTTCTTTATTCTGTTTATCAAATAGTTCTTGGAGATCTTCAAGATCTACCAAGCTGGCTTTTATATTTTCTAAACCTTTTTCTAGTAATAAATTAACGGAACTCAAATTATAAGACTCACCGGTGTTTCGTTGTCTGTTCAGTTCGTCCGATTCTGCCTCCGGCGTAATCAGTTGCGTCGTGGGTGGTGGCGTTTCTTTGTTCTCTCTACAGTTTAGGCACTTCCATTCTTCTCGTTTGGCATTGGATTTGCGTTGCCAGGTTTTTTCAGAAAGTCCGGAACATGTAAAGTGAAGATTCCTATGCATTTCCTGCAGGTTATGTAACATCCGTCGGACGGCAATTCCTTCTGACACTTGTTGCACTTCATGACTCTCCTTTCTTCCTCTGGACAGCTGCAAAGATGGCGACGTCCTTTGTTCTGTACTCGTTAGCAACCGCGGTGTACGCTTCAATTTTTTTTAGCACACTCAGATTTTGGATTCCACTTGGCCGATTTCGATGAATTATATGTTACTGTCTTCAGCGTGACAAGTAGAGTTTCTTTATGACACTTTTAAATTAAAAATAGGAGTCAGAACCACATTAAAACTATAAAAACGGGACGAGCGATACGCCATGCAACCCTTCGTATGCCTACACAGCGCCCTCTGTAATAATAATAATAATAATAATAATAATAATAATAATAATAATAACAATTTTTAACATTTTATTATTTCTCAGATAAATTACATGCATTACATGAAACAATTGTGCATAACAGACACTTGAACGTTCATAATGTTTTTTAAATAATAATAATAATAATAATAATAATAATAACAAAAACTTTTTTTATTTTGTAATTTTTTTAAATAACGTTCATAGTAATAATTTAAAATTATATTGTTCAGAGTTACATAAGTTGTATAATGTTGTAGTTTATTTTATTTTATTTTATTTTTCAAGTTTGAAAAGGTGTGATTATACAACACTATTTACACATACGCAATCAAAATATTATATTTCCTAATTTTCAAAAACATACAGTGTAAACTCATGATTTACATTTTTTATTATTTTTTTTATATTGCATACATTTGTTACAGTTATTATATACATTACATACTTTTATTTACATATGATGCGTTAGGTGCATTTGTTTACATATAATACATACATTACATATATTGGTTTACATGTAATACGTACATTACATGCATTTGGTTACATATGATACATCTTGGATGAAAAGTAATTTCTCTGCTTTCATCCTAGAAGCTTACATGCAAGCTTATCTGAAGATGACACCAGTTGGTTATAATTTATTGGGTTTGCCACGAAATCTATGATTGAGAAATCATATAATTATAAACACATAATCTTTATTCAAATGGTAATTTGTTTATCATGTCTGGGATGTAGAAGTTTCGTGTCACGTTTTGGTAGTGATTACTGTATTTATATGTGATATAATAAGTTGTCTGAAGTCTTGTCATGCGATATGTGTTTTTGACTGTCCTGTAGTGGGCATCGAAATAATGTTTTAGCAAAGTTGCATAAATATTGACATAAATGTCTTACTGTCAGTATTTTGTGTTCTGACATTGCAGTGTATATAAAGTCGTTGTTGTCTCTTTATTCCCAAAAGATCAGTTTTATGATTTTGTACTGTAACGAGATTAATCTATTCAGTTCGTACGGTGCATCGAAAGCATAGGTTGTTATAGCGTATCTTTGTATATTATGGAATAGTGCTAAGTATATTATTGTTTTTAGAGCATGTGAGAGCTATGTCTTTTAACCTGTAGAGTTTGCCACTTATTGTTCGGAGTTTGTTGTGTAGATGGTTTATGTGGCTATTCCAGTTCATATCTGCATCGAAGTAAATTCCAAGGTATCGTATTGTTTCAACCTGAGTGATTGTAGTGGTTTTGCTGTTCTCTGTGTGTTTTATGTTGGAAAGTGGATGTTGGATAGTTATATATTTGTAATCAACTGGTCGAGTCAGTGGGTTTCTGAATTCATTAATTTTGTCTTATCTGAGTTTAGGTGAGCATTTTCGTGAGCCATTCTGTGATCATATTTATGCCATGTTGCATATTTGCTTATGCTATGTTTGTGTTATTATGGATGGACATTATCGCTGTATCGTCTGCGTATTGGAATATCTTACCTTTGAGAGAAAGCTGATTAATATCGTGGGTGTAAATGTTGAATAGAGTTGGGGAGAGTGCAGCTCCCTGTGGCACTCCACAGGTTACTGGTAGCTCTCTACTTCGGTGTCCCGAAGTTGAGACCCGAATGATATTTTATTGTTTTAATATTTTATTATTTCTCAGATAAATTATATACATTATATGAAGACA
The DNA here is from genome assembly GCF_054136105.1 of Typopeltis vanoorti. Lineage (NCBI taxonomy): Eukaryota > Metazoa > Arthropoda > Arachnida > Uropygi > Thelyphonidae > Typopeltis > Typopeltis vanoorti. The sequence goes on from NW_028328225.1 coordinate 94,348, forward strand.
ATTATGCATAATAAATACTTTCTCGTACATAAAGTTTTTTTAAATAATAATAATAACAATAACTGTTTACAACATATATTATTATAATATTCATAATGATGATTATTACAGATATGTCTTTGCAATTTTACACTCTATATATACAATATCAATGGATATAATCACTCTATATTGCATACTTTTGTTACAGTTATTTCATGCATTACATACATTTGATTACATAGAATACATTACTTACATTTGTTTACATTGATACATACATTACATACTTTGGTTTACATGTGATACATCTTGGATGAGAACTAATTTCTCTGCTTTCATCCTTGAAGCTTATATGTAAGCTTATCTGAGGATGACACTAGTTCGTTATTATTAATAATTGTTTTTTTTTTTTTGCTGTGTTGGGTAGCTGCAAAATCTATGATTGAGAAATTCGCGCGCGTGCGCGCACTCACACACACACACACACACACACACACACACACACACACACACACACATACGCAATAACTAGGAATGTATTGATGCGTTGCTGAATAATAATAATAACAATAATAATAATAATAATATTATGACCCCCAATAGTAATAGTAATAATAATAATAATATATATATATATTTTTAAACATATTGAGTGACTTTATTTACAATAAAGATTATAAAGATTATGGTAGTTTGTCTTTTTTGAGTTGTGTGATTGCGTTTTTGAACGCATGGCTGAATGAGTTTGCTAGTTCCTCTTGGTTTGTGTCCTGACCGAAGCTTTTTGCAATAAAATCTTATGCTGAAGTTTTCTTTTTACGAGCTACTAATTCTTTGAGTGCAGCCCATGTTTGCTTCATGATGTCGTTATATTCCATGAATTTTTGGAAGTAGTAGTGTCTTTTTGCCCTACGAATTTTTGTTAGTTGATTTCTTGTGTTTTACTTAAGAAAGAAAGGTGAAAAAAATACTAAAAAACAAAAAAAAGAGTCAAGATGCACAAATCAAGTAAAAAATTTAACATTTGCATATATTACGGTAGGAAAGTAATGTGGAAAATAATTTTCCATGAAAAGGGGTTCACTCTCTTTGGTAATACCTTGCATTTGTTCTCCCAAACACCCTGTTTATGAAATTCATGAGCGATTATCATCAGGGCATGTTTGCCAATTTTATCTTTTAGAACCTTCTCATCAGGATACATATCAGCATTTTGCAAATTGCAGTGTAACATAATTAATAATATTCAATCTGCATGGTTCAGTATCTGGAAAAGTGCGTCAGCATAAACTCTCCACAGCATTGAATCCTTATATTTCTAATTAAAGACATCGGATTCGAATGAAAATAATAATGATATTAAACATAATATTAGATAATATAAAATATAATGATGTATTATAAAGTATGTGTATTTCAAAGCTTTTGATCTTACGTTTCTCTAACTCTTCCACTTCCTGCTTCTACCCTCATACTAACATTCTTCCTAATGAGGATTCTTTACTTAAAACTTTCTGTCTGTCTCTTTTCTTGCTAACTAACCCCAAGAGGAAGTCCTCCGTTCTCCCTGAAGCTATTAGAGTACTCGAGAGCTAGGAATGTTTCCGCCTCTTTCAACTACCCACTAATAGCTATAGTAGTGGGCAGCAGCGCCACTTGTATTAACCTCCTCTAGCATACATGTTACAATACCGTGATGTGGAGGGCAAGGGGAAATCACCACATTATATTCCCAAGAAAAACCAGCAATGGAAGTTAGAAATGAAGTCAAGATCGGAGACGGAGCCTTCACTGAAGGAGTCATGCCCGGCAGCAGAAGTAACCAGGCTTCTCAGGTCGACAGTCAACGAAATCCTGGTATTTATTCAAAAATTAAGACAACAAATAAGCTGAATATTGGAACATAGGATGCAAGAACACTGCTAGAACCAGGTAAAATAGCAAATGTGAAAAAAGAAATGGAAAGACTTGAAATAGACAATCTGTGCATTAGTCAGACTAAACCGGAGGGACAGGGTGATTTCTGGAGTGGTGAATTTCGGATAATATATTCAGGACAAAAGAAGAGCCAGTCAGGAGTTGCAATAATGCTTCATAAAACAGTTGGAAAGTTAATCACTACAATAATTAACCATAGTGACAGAATCATGGCGAGAAGCATTCAAAATAAACCAGTAAACCTCAATATTATAATGGTCTACATGCCAACACCACAACATAATGATGAAGAAATAGAAGAAATTTATGAACAAATAGAAGAAATCTGGAGCAGCTTTAAAGACAGAGACAATACAATAATAATGGAAGATTGGAATGCTATACTGGGAGAAGAGAGCAATGATAATGTTTCAGGAAGATTTGGTCTTGGACGTAGGAATGAAAGAAGAAACCAATTAATAGAATTTTGTACACAAAAACTGTTAGTTATTGTAAATATATTATTTAAAGTTCGAAAAAGAAGAAGATACACCTGGAAAGCACATGGGAATTCAAAGAGATATCAAATAGATTATATATTGGTCAAGAAAAGATACAGAAACTAAATAAAAAATTGTAAAAGCTATCCAGATGCCGACATTAGTAGTGACCATAACCTTGTCTTAATGAAAACAGAACTGAAACGTAGGAAACAAATCCAAAGATACAAACCAATAAGATGGAACCTTGAAAAATTAAAAAGTAAAGAATTAAAGGGAGCATACCAAGAAGCAACTGATCATAATATTCCAGAAAACTTAAATAGTCAGAATAATATTGAAAACCAATGGAATATGATTAAAGGGTTAATTACAAATTCATCAAATCGATTATTGAAAAATGCAGAAAAACAAAAAAGAAAACATTGGATAACAGATGAAATATTTGGCCTAATGGTTGAAAGAAGAAAACATAAAAATGCTGTTAAAGAAAAAGAAGATGTGGCCAAATACAAATACCTTAAAAATCAAATTATAAGATAACGTAGATAAGCCAAAAAAAGAATACCTAGAAGAACAGTGAAATAACATAGATGAATTATTTAAAAAAGAAAACATAGAGAAAGCCTATTAAGAAATTAACAAACTGACTTTCACATTTAATAAGAGCAGCAAAAACAATGCCATCAAAGATGAAAATAGAAAATTACTAATAGAATCTGAGGATATATTAATGGAATGGAAGAATGATCTTGAAAATCTTTATAATGGCGACGAACTTGATGTTGATATCAAAATAGAAAATCAAAATGAAGATAATCTTGGACCCCCCAATATAGCGAGAGGAATTTGATGATGCACTATATGAAATAAGTAAGGGAAAAGTCCAGGTGAAGCCAACATTCCTATAGAACCGCTACAAAATCTAGGTGATGACACAAAAATCTTACTCTACAATTAATAGCCCAAATAGAGGAGAAATACCAAAAGTTTATTAAATCAACCATAATACCAATACCAAAAAATACCAATACCAATAATGCAAACAAATGCAGCCAATATAGAACAATAGCTTTAGTCCCACATGTTAGCAAAATTCTGCTAAAAATTAGTCAAAATAGAATTTATTCAAAAATAGATTGTACATTGGATAAAGACCAATTTGGATTCAAAAAGAATAAAGGAACAAGACAGGCAATACTCTGTTTAAGAACAATAATAGAGAGAAGATTAGACCTTAGTCAAAATACTTACATTTGCTTCCTTGATTTAGAGAAAGCGTTTGATAAAGTAAACCAGCAAATACTCCTAAATTGTGTAACTAATATCAGCATAGATTTGTGGGAGAGAAAAATAATTTATCAAATTTACAGAAATCAAAATGGACGGATTAAAATCAATGATAAGGAGAAAATAATAAATATAAGGAGTGGAGTAAGACAAGGATGTAGACTTTCAGCACTTTTATTTAATTTATATATTGAAAAGGCCATTCAGGAAACGAAACTAATTTACGGTAAATAAAGGAGAACGAATATAAATAGCAATGTGGTGAATTTAAATCCAAATACAGTTGCACCCCAAGTTACTTATGTAATGCGTTTCGTAAACCTTGACTTATCTCATATTTTACGTAATTCGAATGTGTCAGATCATCGATCCAGTGAGACAACAATTTCTCCATCTCTGATATCAGGTCCAGCCTCTTCTTGGTAATAAGTATGCCCTTCAACGCTACCGCACCTTTCGTACTTTCAACAATAATGCGAACTTAATCCATTCACTGCGAACTATTGTATTCACTGTCGAATTAGGTCGATTTTTTTCGCGAGTTATTGTTGATAGAACATTCCCGCCTTCATACATAGGAATTATTCTCAAATTTAAAATTGTTACAAGCGCATTCGGTTTTGCGTTTCCATTCCATTTTAAAGGTAATAATAAAAAGTGACTGAGCTAACTGTGCGAGGCGTCTAATACTGTACTGCAATAAGGCTGTCAAAAACGCATCTGCGTAAAGCCGCAAACGTGTTCATACGCGTTAGTGGATTTATTAAGTAAACGCAAATTTACGTAAGTCGCGTGTTACATAACTCGGGGTGTATCGTACTACTAATAAAAACGATAAAATTAGAAATTGGGTTAAATATTTTTACTATTTTTTCTGAACCTCAGCACCTATAAATCTATAAGAATTAATTATTACTTCTCAGACAAATTTTCCATTGCAGGCCTGTGGAATCTGATGAAAGATATATTCAACTTTGCCTTGAACGTAATTCCCTAAGACTAGAATACGAACTTTTAAACCAGCAGCAACATAAAGAAGATCTCGTCATAAACGGTCTTCCAGAAACTGCGTCCACAGAAAATCTCAGAGACGTAGTTTTAAAGTTAGTCCACGAAATTGACATCCCCCTACAGCATAACGACATACAGACCGTACATCGGAATCCCTGCAAGAGCAGAAAGCAAGGATTAACATGAACACACAAGTCATAGTTCGTCTTACAAGCAAATCCACAAGAGAGAATCTCATGAAATCCAGCACACTGAAAAATCCAGTTGCCAGGTTGAACGCATCGGAAGCCATCACACCAATCTTCCTATCTTAGTATTTAACACCATTCAACTAGCATTTGTTGTACCAAGCGAGAAACGCGAAAACAGAAAAAAAATACCAATTTTTGTGTATCAGAGATGCTAAAATATTAGCATCGTTGTTCCACAACCTTCAAAGATTCACAATTGAATATTCACAATCAAAAGCTCGGAAGACACAGATAGGCTACCAAAGACAAACAAAAGACCCCTAAGTACATGACAAACACAAGAAAAAGTGAATATGAACATTAGACAGATGTAGTAACACCAGAATATATCAACAATTGTACTTTTCATTTGCTCGATGCATGGAATCAATACACAGTTTAATCGAATGGACTCTCCATCCTGCATATTAATAGCAAATGCATTCGAAAACATTGGTTGTTGAAACAGCAGTATCTAAAGAATTACACCGGTGTTATTCACATATGGGTACTAACAGAAGTGTCCGTTGTTAATGAAGAATAAACTGCCTTCGAAATTCTACACTAGGATATCAGCGACATAGATCCGGCCGAGAAACAAAAATCGAAGGGTGTAATATTAATATTTACTGAACATAATTTAATAGCAAAAGAAACTGTCTTTCAGTTTGAGCATTCTGTAACCCTTTGCATCTAAATTATTAATACCACCAATAGACAGCATCCCATAATACTAAATACTATTTACAGGCCACCAAACTTAAACGTGATATAATTTTCGCAGATCTCAATTGCTGGCTTTCACACCAAGAATTACGCTCAACGGAATAGTTAATGATAATCGGTGATATAAACATAAATATTGCAAAAGGAAACCAGAACATACTGTACGATACCTAGACACGCTAACCATGTATAATCTAATATCAGCCATAACATCATGTACTAGAGAAGGAATACTCGGGAATACTATATGATATACTATATCCGAGCCTCTTTCTTAGATTTCCGTGTTTCTGCGTATGGGGGATTTTTATCTCTTTTTTATCCCTTACTCTCAAAGGTGGGGGTTTCCTGTCACTGGCTGATACTTTCGTTTTATTTTGGTGAGGTAGAATTCTATACGTGTAATATTTTGTGCGGTGTAAAGAATAGTTTTCTAGTGTTGTTTCTTTATGCTGAGCTTTGGGTTTTGAGTGGGTGTGTTCTCCTAATATTTTCTTTGAAGGGAGGGCGGTAATTTTATTAGGACATACATTTTTGTTTGCTTATTTTAATGCTCAGTTTGATTGCATTTATATTTAGGATAAACAAAGATCATTATTGGGTTATGCAGTTCTTAAAGAAGATGCCTTTATTATTTCAGATACTCATTCAATTCCTGCGATTCTAAAGAAGATTCCTATTCGTTTTCTCGATATTGGTAAGCATGAAACTGAATTACAAGTTTTAATTATTTAATTTATGTTCATCTACTGGTGTTTGTTTGTGTGTGATTTCTTGGGGATTTAATCATTTTTCTATTGTAGCATCGAATGCCAGACAAAAATGGCACACTGGAAAATAAAGAATAAATTTCACATCAGACACAGGGTGAAGGAAACACATACTACACGCAGCACAGAATCATCAAATAGATATTTTCTACTCATTCTTCACGCGGGAAGGCATACAGAAATGACGTTTTGGAAAAGGAAACCGTTTACACACAAACAATATATTTAAAATAAACCACCAGACACAATTATGGAAACTGTCAACCAAGTAGGAAAAACGAAAATTTCAAATCTACTTACAAAACAAAAACAACGACAAATAAAAAAAAATAAAAAAAAACTCCAATACATCTTTAAAAAAAAGTAAAATAGAACAACGACCACCATTTGATTGCCGAAGTTAGACAATAAATGACACAGCCAAAAATAGAGAATCAAGTGGAAATCATCCACAAGATGAAAGAAACACACACACCACAGGAAACACAAAATCATCAAATAGACATATTTTACTCATTCTTCGCAATGGAAGACAAAGCGAAGTTACCTTTCCTGTGAGGGAAGTACCGTAATCCTGTTCACACAAACAATACATCTAAAATAAACCACCCGTCCCAACTACGGAAATTAACAACCAAGTAGAGGAAACAAAATTTTCAAATCTGCGTTGAAACGGAAAACTGCAACAATATATCTCTAAGAAAATAAAACCACAACCGACAAACAACAGACTCCCTTTCATGCAGTGGGAGCATGAAAACATCTACGAAAATTCTGACAATCAAACAGAGCAAAAGGAAATATTAAAATTTTTCCTCAAAACGAAACCTCAAGAAACAATACCGATTTAAAAAACCACGCCAACGCTGTCGAGAAACAGACATCATTGCGAGACACTGAAAAATTTATTCCTTCCGGCTAGAAAACAAAAATAAAAATATCCATATTTAATTTTATTTGAACTCTTTTGTGGAGAAACGTATCTTTTATACATGAACATATCGGTATTTTTAAAGAACCCATATGTTCTTAATTTATAATGTTACTGCACTAAAGATTAAAACAAAATACTGCATACATATTCACAGAAATCCTCCTTCATAAGCACTACAGTGAATGAGTAGTAAGAACAGATTTCAAATTTCAATTAGCCAGAACATTTCGATGTTTAAAGTTTATTTACTTGGTTATGCTATAAATTAAAGATGCCAAGAAATTATATTTATTTAAACCTTTATCCAAAAATAAGCAAACAAAGTTTGAAATTCAGTCGAGAACAAAGTCCATATACCTTTTATAAATCCGTGTTGCCGGCTATAGAGTATCGGATCCCTAACCATCCACTGTTGTGTTTATCTTTACCAACTTTTCCAATACTTTAAGAACCACTCTCGATATGTTAACTGGTCTGTAGTTCGCTTCCTCAGTCTTGCGGTCACCTTGATGCAATGGTGCTATCTTACTATCTTTCCGCTCAGTTAACTTGCCAGAGCTGACACACCTTCGTCAGAGGCAGTGCCAATTCTCTTGCAGATTCACGTAGTACACAGGCTGATATGCCATCCAGTCCTACTTGTTCGTGAGTATTCCCCGATGTGTTCCGGTCGTGGCATATACCAATAATCTTTGGTAAGAATATAAAAACAACCAATTTATATGCGTAGCTTGGAATAAAATTTTCTTTCACATGTTTGAGGAGATTTTCTTGTTGAAACATGTAGACAAAGCTACGGCAGTTCTGAAAAGCTGATCTAAAGAGGGAGAAATTGCCACGTAATGATGGGAAGGGAAGTAAATTACATTCTACACAGCTATCCACACAGTCGAAGCGATGTAGATTATTACGCTGTGTCTGTTTGTGGTTGTCTGTCTGTCTGTCTGTGTTCACTGGGCATCTACAGATGCCGTATGGTCACTCTGATGCTCGATGATGTTGCACACTAGGCTTCGCAATGTAGTCCTGTTGTTTGCCCTTCTGGCAGCCTCAACTCTCTGAAGATCAGTCACTCCACACACGCCATCCATCCATCCATCTCATTGATGGTCTACCCCTGCCTCTTTTTATAGGAACTTTACCTTGTATTACTATTCTAAGAAGCCCTCCTTCCATCCTTTCTATGTGTCCAAATTTTGGATAAAACTTGAAGCCAGTCAGTCAATCCAACACCTGTTTTTACTGTGGCTTCTTGCTCCTTATACAAGTTGGCTATCAACCTGATAGTGTGTTGAGGAAAATCCATTCTTTTCATTACTTCCCACTGTTTCACATGCTCAACACAATCAAAAACTTTAGAGTAGTCTAAGAAACACATTACCAGAGGAAGTCTGAATTCTTTATATTTTTCTATGATCTGTCTAAGGCAAAGGATCTGATCTCTGGTGCCCCTACCTTTCCTAAATCCTGCTTGTTCCCCGGGAATCTCTGCCTCAACTTTGGCCTCATTCCTATTTAGCATGATCTTTAATAAAATTTTGCTTGCATGAGATATCAAACTAATAGTTCTATAATTCCTGCATGCCTTCATATCACCTTTCTTGTTGGTATGAAAACTGACTTCTTCCAGTCTCTAGGCCATAATCCTGTCTCCCATATCCTTGTAATCAATCTATGAAACACTCTTATCCCTCCATCCCCTGTGGCCTTAATTAACTCTGCTGGGATTTCATCTGCACCTGGGGCCTTATTGAGGTTGAGCTGCTTAACTGCTCTTTCAACTTCATGCCTAAGTGGAGGAGGTTCCAAATCAAAATTTTCTTGGTGGGAGGGCTCCACATCATTTTCTTTATCCACTCTGCTGTATAGTTCCTCACAGTATTTTTTCCATCTGTTTTTGATTTCCAACTCTTCTGTTAGTAATGATCCATTTCTGTCTTTGATGACATTCAATTTACGCTTGAACTTGCGCTTTAAGTCACGAACTAAATAAAACATCCTTTTATAATTATGCCTTCTCATCTGGAACGCTGTTTCTTCACATTTATTAGTATAGAACTTTTCCTTATCCTGCTTGATGGCTCTTCTGATTTCTCTATGTAATCTCTTGTGTTCTTCGGTCCCTCTGTCTCTTTGTTTTTCCAACCGCCTTCTTTTGATTAGTTCCCATGTTGAGTCTGATATCCATGGGTCTCTTGGTTTTCTTATTGGGCTGAGATACGTCTTCACTGTATCCTGTGTTATCATCTTGACTCCTTCCCAAAGCATTTCTGGTGAGATTTCCTCATTGGTCTCCAAAAAATCATCCAGCCGAGTTGATGTTTCTTCTGTGAATCCACTAGGAGTTACTTGTTTGTGGTTGACGTTGTTTAGGTATGCGAGGTGGCAGAGTTTATTACGCTTTGTCTACGTTCGAGAAGTCTCATAATTTATTACTGTGTGCTTTCTTTCAGAAATCAGCTCATTTCAGACGAGGTAGTGTAGGTACCGAACCGTCCTCCTATTACTCTGTCTTCCAAGAAAATGCGAGTTCGGCTGCAGAAGAGCAAGAAAGAGAAATTCACAAAGCATTCAAATGTTATTTCTAATTCTAACTTCCGATCTGTCAACAGTCAGTGACTGTAGTACTTATGAAGGATTTTTTTTGTGTGTGAAACAAGTATGCATGATACTTGAGTGTTGTTTTCCTACTTTTCTAGGGACAAGAATCATTTTTTCACAATTCCGCGCGAGGATGTCTGTTTCTCGAGAGCGTTGGCGTGGTTTTTTAAACCTGTATTGTTTGTTGGTTTTCGTTTTGCGGATAAATTTTAACATTTCCTTTTGTTAAAATTTATTCTGTTTTAATCTGTTTGATCGTCAGAATTTTCGTAGTTGTTTCATGCTTCCACTGTATGAAAAGGAATCTGTTCTTTGCTAGTCGTCGTTTAATTTTATGCACATTAATAAAATAAAAAGAAACACTTATACAACATCAGCGTTAAGAATATTCAATTTTACATATAGAAAATTCATTAAGTCCTCAACAAATCAATGAGCGTCTACAACAACTAAACCATCTTCTGTAAGAAATGCAAAACTCAAGAAAGTTATTTGTTTATCCAAAATAGCAATGCAATCTAGATGAGCATTAAAATAAATAATCACAAATGTATGTAGAAACAAAATTTCCTAACCCTCCTATCCAAAAAAATATGTGGAGAACACACTCACTCAAAATCCAAACAAAAACATGCAGAAACAACACAAGAAAACTGACACCCAACTATTCTTTCACCGCACAAAATATTATACGAATAGAAATCTACATCACCGTCCCACAAAAATAGATTCACCTGCCCGTGAGAGGGAACCTCTCGAGTCTTAGTGATACACAAACCATCCCCGGTCTCCACATACGAATGGGGAAAGACCCTTGAGGGAAACAAACATCTAACTTTCCACTACTTCTACCTACACTCTCCCCTCACCCCTCCGCAACATCCCGTTTCCCCCACGCCAGCCGATTCGATACATTAGGGCTACTGATCCGTCAAGCTCTCTCTTCGTATCCCACTTCACCCTTCCCCCTCCCTATACACTTCATAGAACAGATGTTATCTGGCCCTCCTTATATCGTTAAGGGATCGTAAATTATATTCGAATTATCCCCATATCTTCGCAACCAGATTGCCATTAAATATTCTCAACAAAGGCATTGAACATTGAAAGACTCATGTTCTTAAGAGACTGGATGATGACTGTCAGACACAAGAGATCCAACTAACTAATGTCCCTCTGCGAAACTTTCAAACCACTCAGCTATAGACAGGTCAGACAGTGTTTATACATCTCATAATCATCAACTTATAAAGAATTATAAGGTTGCTACTCTTCTATTTATAGGGCATAAAATATTTTATCTTGCCAGAAAAAAATGAAATTTCTCTGGTAGTTAATATCTTTGGATAATGATATCATCTTACTGAATATCATAATTACACCATCTAACAAATCGACTTATATTGTACTGAAGTATTGCTATAATTTTGATCTTAAATTTCTCTTAGGAGATATCTGCGTTTCAAAAAAAAGAACTTGTCCCTGTGCTAAAGGTCTGACATGCATTGAAGGTGCAGAGGTAAGTAAATTAGTACTTAAGTAGTATTCGACTGAGATGACGTTTTATAATTTAATAGATTTCATCATGAATATAAAACATCTTTCTTTCGTTTACAATTAGAGTTGAACATATTTATTAGAATTGTGAATCTGTTATAGGTATTATTATTTATTACTTGGCAATAAATGGTAAATAAAGTATATTTCGGAAATTTATGGAGACAACTACCGTGTTTGAGTAAAACTTTAGTTTAATATAAACCAAAATGCACATTCGACTTTATATCAAAGTCAACGTCTGGAGCATATATAAAATATACAGAGAAACAAGCTGCACTACAATCTGCATGATTTGTTAAAGTTACTGACCAACCGTGTATATATATATATGAAAAAATTGAATTACTAGAACCGAGATTTAAGTAAAAAGGTTTTAATATAAACACACTACTAGTTTCGGCCTGTAACAGCCTTCTTCATGTGACATTATGAAAGAAAAAACACTAAACATTGAGGGTTAAAAGACTATGAACAACATAGACAGTCTTTATACATAATTAGCATGAAAACGTTGTAGTTGTATTTGAAGCTGTTCTTTCATTTGTTGCATTGTTGGGAGAGTGCGTGCTCGCAGCATCACGTGAACGCCAGTACATGATTACAGCTGAATCACTATCTGGGAGGTTGTAGCTTAAGTTGTTATTTAGATGAACAGGATTGAAGATGATTTCTCTAGATTCTACAATTTTTCTCTCTATTTCGTCACTGCAACGGAAGATTTTAGTAGATTTTTCCCAGCAGACTTTGTGACTTTGGTTATCATCATTTGGATTAGCCGAGAAAAGGATATGACTTGATAATGCACTCGCTCGCTGTCTCTTGTAAGTAATGTCCCTCATGTGTTCTTCCATACGCATTTCGACAGATTTGTCTGTCTGCCCGAAATAAGGAATATCGCAGTCACATAATATTTTATATATACCAGAGTATTTGAGGTGATGATGACAAGGTTTTGGGTGGCTAATTAAGGAACGGATCTTTGGAAGTGGAGTGAACAAGGTTCTGATATTGTATTTTTTTAGAACTTTTGCTAATTTATGTGAACCAGTACTTATGTAAGGAATAGATATATTGCTTTAGAATCTATTTGTTTCTTCTGAGTGATGTCTAGGAGGATTAAGAAGGAATTTGTTAATGATTTTCTTTGAATATCCATTAACTTCGAAAGTAGTTTTCAGATGGTTTATTTCTGTACGCAGTTCATTTGGATCATCAAGAAGAGAACGAGCTCTAAGTCCCAAGGTGGAAATTATTCCAAGCTTATGAGGAGGGAAATGATGGGATTGACTGTGCAGATATCTCTTGGTATGTGTAGGCTTTCTATATATCGATATTTTTAGTTTACCAGAAGAGCGAATCAGTTTGACATCAAGAAAAGGCAAGGAATTATCCCTTTCAAGCTCGGCAGCAAACTTAATACTTTGATGTCGGCTTTTGAGATGTTCGAGGAAAACCATAAGGGATTAATGTCCGTGGCTCCAAACAATGAAGACATCATCCACATAATGTTTCCAACCATTAGGTGTTAAAATAAAGGAAGAGATAGCCTTGGTTTCAAAATCTTCTAAGTAAATATTTGCGAGTACAGGGGATAAAGGATTACCCATAGCCAGTCCATGATTTTGTTTGTATATATTATCTTGAAATTTGAAGTAACCGGACCTGATGCAATGTGTAAGCAAGGCTAACGTTTTTTTTTTTTGGATAACTTTGCCTTGAGTAATGTTACGACTTAATCTGTTGGGACATTAGTGAACAAAGAAGTTATGTCCAAGCTAGCCATGATGTCATTTTCATCAACTATAATATCCTTGATGTATGTAACAAATTCTGTAGTGTTCTTGATAAAGGATGGTGACTTCCCTGAAAAACTTTTGAGGTATTTAGCAAGAAGTCACCATCCTTTATCATCGATGTTTTTCATGGTGTAGTTGAACTGTGTTATTAATGTGAGCCAGTGTTTTTTTATACTTCTTATGTTTATATGTACGATAATGAAGTTGGTATTGGTGGAAATGTTGTCTGATCATTTCTTCAAAGAGTCAAAGACCTTGAAGTTTATGTTGTCTGACTGGATATGTTGGCCTATGTTTGAGATCTCCATTATATAGTTTTTATGTGATTTCTAATCTTGTTCTTAAAGATGTGAAGGTTTAGTGTTTTATATTGGTAGGCTGTGTAAGTCGGATTCACTTGTAATTATGTATACTCGAGTGTTTTAATTCTCTCTCAAAAATATCTGTGAATCCTTAGCCCACAGGAACTTGTAGTTTTTCTCTGTTTTTGTGTCCCTTGCTTGGTAAAATATTTTTGAAGTATGTAGTCCAGTGTCCGCTATAATAATAATAATAATAATAAATAATAATAATAATAATAATAATAATAATAAATTTGTTGAAGTCAGGCTCATCGGAAGACTGGATGATATCTGATCGCACTTTTCTCTTCATGAAAGATAAGGATAAGTGTGCAGATCCAAATAACTATCGTCCAATAACATGCCTCCCGACTATGCTTAAGCTGTTGACTGCAATTATAGCAAATTTCATATACTACTTCTTATCAGATAATCAGATTTATCGGATTGAACAAAAAGGCAATTTTAAAAAATCTGGAAGAACAAAAGACCAAATCCTTATTAATAAAATGATTCTCAGAAAGTCAAAAAGACGAAAAACTAATTTAAACATGGTATGGATAGACTTCAAGAGAGCATTCGATTCCCTCCCACACTCCTGGATCCTAATATCACTAAAAATAATCCGCTATAATAATAAATAATAATCAAAAATATATGATAGTTTCTGGCTACTGCTATGAAATCATGGAAAACAACATTAATAGTGATTAATGAACGATTTGGAATATCAGCATTAAACGTGGAATTTTCCAAGGCGATTCCTTGTCACCATGGCTCTTCAACATTTCTTTGATACCTTTATCTATGATTCTGAAGAAAACAAAACTTCGATATGAAATTCCTAAATATAATATTAAAATTTCCCATCTGTTGTGTATGGATAACTTGAATCTATATGGAAAATCGGCCCAGCAAATAGACTTTTACTGAACACAGTTCGTATTTTCAGACAGGACATCTAAATGGAATTTGGTTTAGATAAATGCGCAATTTTATCTAATAAACGAGGAAAAATTAATGACACTAGCGATTTTAACTTTGATAAAGAGAAATATATAAAAGCAATTTCAGCTGGCGAACACTATAAATACTTAGGAATATTAGAAGCCAATGACATTCTCCACTCGCACGTTAAACAACAGGCAGCATGAGAATACATTAAAAGAGTTAGAAATATTCTGGAAACAAAACGAAATGTATTAAACACAATTAGAGCAATGTATTCTTGGGCTATACCAGTGATTCGATACAGAGCTGGCATAATACTTTGGACAAAAAAAGACCTGGACAAACTACACCGCAAAATTAGAAAACTAACGACTATGCATAACGAATTACATCCACCAAGTGATGTTGACTGGTTGTACCTACCGAAGAGAATAGGTGGACAGCGTCCACTGCAAGTGAGACAGACTGTGGAAGAAGAAGAAATTGGTTTAAGAAATTACATCAACAATAGCTCTGAGCCAATGCTTCAAGCAATTACACAAGAGAGCCTTCTAAAAGCAACAGGAAACAAATCCGATTACAAAAAAAACAACAAAATATCCGATATGTGCGCTGGAAAAATAAACCCTTGCATCGCCAATTTCTTCGAGATATTGAAGACAAAATTGACGTTAACAAGACACGGCAATGGATACAACACGGATACATTAAAAAAGAAACAGAAGGATTTATTCTGGCAGCTCAAGAACAGGCATTACAAACTAATGCAATCAAAGCAAAAATTTTGAACATCAATAATAACAGCAAATGCAGATTATGCGATCAGAAAGATAAGACTGTAGAACATCTAATCAGTGCCTGCAGCAAAATATCTCAAACTGACTATAAATACCGCCATGATCAAGTGGCCAAAATAGTTCATTGGCATGTTGCAACAAATATCGCTTTCCTACTTCTGATAACTGGTGGCAGCATAAAATACAGACTGTATTGGAAAACGAAACAGCAAAAATTCTCTGGACTTTAGAATACAAACTGATAGACATTTGGAACACAATAGACCTCACATCACAATTATCGAACATCGACAGGTTTGGATTATCGATATTGCAGTACCCAGTGATAACAACATTAACAACAAACAACTGGAAAAAATTACTAAATATTGAGATCTGGCAACCGAAGTTGGTCGACTGTGGCTTAAACACACCAAAGTCATCCCAATAGTTATCGGTGCACTTGGTGCAACTTCAAAGAAGCTCTCCAACTATTTACAGCAATTAAAAATCAATGAAGTGACCTCATATGACCTACAAAAAACAGCATTACTTGGAACAGTTCATATTTTACGACGCTATCTGACGGGCTATTCTTAGATTCTTAGGTAGAATCTGAATTGTTCTGAATCACCATATTTTTATTTATATGATATCTTGTTTTGACTGTGTATCAATTATGTGAATAAAATAATAATAATAATAATAATAATAATAATAATAATAATAATAATAATAATAATAATAATATTATTATTATTATTATTATTATTATTATTATTATTATTATTATTATTATTATTATTATAGTCATATCTGTGCTTTTGAAGGAATACAGTAAAAGATCAATAATTGTTGAACAGCAATAAAGCTATTTTGTAACCAAGGTATCAACGAATCTGGAGATTTGAAGAGGATTACCTTTTTGTTCGTTTTTAAATGGTTGAAGAACTACCTGATGATTTTCAGAAGTATTCTAAGTATTCCTTAAAAAACAATGTTGAGTTACTTCACGGGTTCATTTTGTGACCTTAATTAGAACAAATAAATTATAATAAGAGCTAGAAAATAAAGAAAGAATGAAAACAATATTAAAAAAACAACAAGTACAAGTATCAAGTACAAAATTTAATATTTGCATATTTTACGATAGGAAACTAAATTGGAAAATAATTTACATGAAAATGAGTTCTCGTTTCTTTCGTAGTATCTTGCATTTGTTCTCCCAAACATCCTATTCATGAAATTCATGAGCGATTACCATCAAGACATGTTTGCCAATTTTATCTTTTTGAACCTTCCCATCAGAATACATATCAGCTTTTTGCAAATTGCAGTGTAACATAATTAATAATATTCAATCTCCATGATTCAGTCACTGGCAAACTATATCAGCATAAATTCTTGCTAACATTGAATTCTTACATTGATAATTAAAGACACTTACGTCAAATAATAATAGTAATTATAATGATAATTATAATTATTATACTCATTTATCCTCCTATTTCTCAAACGAATGGTTGGTGTGGTAAAATTGGTTTCTTTATCTGGTTCCAATTGCTTCCTCATCTGGTTACGTGTTTTGTGTCTGTAGATATGTGAATTTGAGAAACTGGTTTTAGAATTCAAACACCCAAGTTTCTGAGAGCAAAACCCTTCCATCCCCATATGAGTGTGGCTAACTGGCCATGCGTTGAAGGGGACTGATAAAAATTCATACCTTTACGCAAAGGATTAAATCGTGTCTTCCTAAATAAAGCCATTCATTTATACCAACGGAACTACGGAGGCACCTTTATTATTATTAATAACAGGAGGGCACTGTGTAGGCATACGAATGAGCATTCGGTGATATCGCTGCGTCCGTTCTTACAGTTTTAAAGTGGTTCTAACTCCTCTTTTCAATTTAAGAGTGATGCAAAGTAATTCTGCATATCAAACCGAAGACAGCGATGTATGATTCATCGAAATCTGCTGAGTAAAATACAAATTTTGAATTGCTTAAAATCGAACACCGGGTGGACGGAGTTCACCAACGAGCGACGATCGAGGGATGTCACCATTTTTACAATCACACCACCGTTGCTCAAGAGAAGAAAGGTGAGCCATGAAGTGTAAAAAATGCCTGAAGGATTATCAATGTTTCTACATTTTTCTGCATTTTCTACTGGTTCTATGATTTCCATCAGAAATCATAGAACCAGTAGAAAATGCCTTGCGAATCTTCACTTTACGTGCACCGGCCTTTTAGAAACATCCCGGCAAAGTAAATCCAATGCAATATTCGAGGAATGGAATTGTTTATGCTGCAGGGAGAACAAAGAAACACTGCCGCCCATGGTAGGATAAAAAGTAACAATGAAGCTGATTATGTCGAAGTCAGAATTAGACGATGAACGGAACAGGCAAATAATACAGGTAAATCCCATGATTTGAACTAGAAAACGATTTCGAAACTATAAAAGCCAGCTTAGCAGATCTTGTCCAAGAACAGTTTGATAAGCAGAACGAAGAAGTAACAAAAAACTTATCGAGGATGTGGATTGTGTTAAATATAATAATTTATCAATCGAAGAAGTCTTGCAATAAGTAAAAGATATCAAAATTAGTGTTAATGTTCTAACTGACAGGAAACATAACACAGGCCTGCAAAATTCGAGTCATGAAAAGGTGTCTGGAAACTATTAGCTATTTGTGGTTTATTTTTGACTGCTGATTTCAAATATCTCTTCCACTTTTTTCTATCACAGAAGGATTTTTCACAAAATTTATATCAAAATTACAGTAAAATAACTTTACAACGCATTATATTAAGTAAAATAACGTATTTAAAATTTTCGGTAAACATTTTTGGAATAAAAGTTTAGGAAAAAATTTAAATAAAGTAATTAAAGATTCAACTTTTGTAGATGCTTTATATTTCATTGTGGTGTCTTTTTCGTTTACCTTCAAAGCTTCCTTTTGAACTTTTTCAAAAAATTTTACTGAAATTCTTTTCCGGGGTTATCTTTGTGCAAGTTGACATTCGACCTGCCCTGATTGCTGTTTTCCACCTTCCTTGATGTATTGGTGGAATTGCTCTCCTTGCTCTTCGCTGACAATTTCCAGATTCTCAGGAAAGTAGTCCAAATGAGAGTTGAGAAAGTGAACTTTTAATCTCAGGGAGCATCTTAAATCCTTGAATTTCTGTAGCATGTCTTCCACAATAATTTTATAGTTGGGGTCCTTGTGATTTCCTAAACATTTCTTCACCACCTCTTTCAAAGCTTTCCACGCTCCGTTTTGAATAGTTTCCATTTTTCTTCAAACAGTTTATCCTTCATAAGTTCCCTTATGTCCGTACCGATAATAATACCTTCTTTCAATGTTGCTGTAGATAATCCCTTAAATTTTGCAGAGTTGTATGTAAAACCCTTTCCTTCTTTCGACAAAGCCTTGAAAAATTGCTTTTTATCCCAGCTTAATGTGAAGCAATGGGTAAAAGGACTTTTTCCCGGGCGACCAAAGTTTCATGTAACACATTTTTACTTCCAGGTTCTCATGTGACTCTTTCTGTCCATTCCTTCTTGATCCAATGTTGCTCTCGATCTCGGCTGTCCCACGCGCACAAAAAAGCAGAGGTATTTGGTTCATCCTCTTTGTTAGGTGAATTTTTCCAATCTCTGGAAGCCATTACAAACACCTCTTATAACACTGTTAAACGAATGACAACAAAACATTAAAAATTCTCGCAAATACATGAAATTAAATCTTCACAGTAACTTCGAAAATATGCCACCGTTCAGAGATATGATAACCTTAGTAGTCAAGAAGTAAAGTTCAACTAAAGAATCACACAAGAAAATGTATGTGTCTGTGACGACAACAGGAAAGTTTTCCGTTGTCTTGGCGAATCAGATTCAATGTAGCCACCTGCACTTCTATCTGCATTGTTCTCTCCCTCTCCTATCTTAAGAATGAGAAGTTTCGTGGAAATTTCTTTATTTACTATAAAACGGAACTTCAAAAAAGTACTTACACAACTAATTAACTGTAAATAAAGAGAACAAAAATAATTACCATTGCGCTGAGTTTAAATCTAAATACAGTTGCATATGCATTTCTTACATACTCATCAATGTGAGCCCCTGCGAAATTATTTGTTATGTTATTTATGTTATGTAAGGATATGTTCCTTGCACTATAGTATAATAAGACAATTGTTACGAATTGTTATGTTAATATGTTAATTGTGTTAATTATAATTATTCAGGGTAGAACTCAAAAAAAGGATATTGGACAGATAATGAGACCGGAACAGACCAATATGGTTTATACCCGTAATTAGTGTTATGATGATGATGAATTATTATTATTATTACGTGACACATCCATGGAGTCCAGACTCATTGAGGGAAGGCACCTACTCTACAACTCTTCATCTCATCCGACTACACCATCGCTATCTACTGCCCACCACCACCATTAGTTTTTCCACAGACAATCAAAAACATTCATGCACACGGTGGGATTCGAACCCGCAGCCTTTTGGCTGGAGAGCAGATACACTAACCACTAGGCCAACCAGGAATATAGAAATTTAGAATATAGAAACGACTAATTTATATCAGTAGCTTGGAATAAAATTTTCTTTCCATGTTTGAGGGAATTTTCTTGTTGAAACATGTAGACAAAGCTACGGTAAATGTGAAAAGCTGATCCAAAGTGGAATAGAGAGAGAGATTGCTATGTAATGCGGGAGGGGGGAACTAAATTACATTCTACAGAGCCATCGACACAATTGAGATGACGTAGTGTATTACACCGTGTCTATTTTTAAAGTGACGTAGTTTATTATACTTTGTTTTCTTATGTGGAGTGAGGTACTTTATATAGTTCATACAGTTACAATGTATGTACGTTTGAGAAGTCACATAATTTATTACTCTGTCCTCACTTTCAGAAATCTCCTACCAGCTGAGTATCCTATAATGCAAGGAACATATTCTTACAGACATGTATAATGCTATGCATTATGGGAAGGGCCACTTCCATGCCCGGTTTCAATACATTAATGAATGAAGGCTCGAATAAAGCAAGTGATCCCCCAGATCACTAAACACAGTGAGAGGGATCCGAAGGATCATTTTACTCAGCGATGGTTGCACTCAGTGACAGGCTCACCCTGCCACGGAAAGGATCCCTCAGCGGTGGCTCTGCCGAATGGAAGACTCAACCTATCCCAGAGCAGAGTCATAATCTCAGCGATGGCCCCACTCAGAGACAGACAGACACCTTCCCCTGAGCCGAGCCGCTCATCGACCACTTCAACACTGGGAAAAGTGTTGAAGTGGTGATGCTTGAACTTCCAGACTGGGGAAAAACTCTTGGGGGCAACGAATATCTACCTTTCCACCACTTACACACCCACTCTCCCCTCCCCTCCGTTACTTACCTTTTCTCCAGGCCTGCTGGTTCGATACAAGAGAGCTACTAATACGTCACGCTCTCTCTTCCTAGCCCACCTCACCCCTACCCCTCCCTGTACACTTCTTCGAACAGATATCAGTTGGCCCTCCTTATACCCTTAAGGGATCGTAAATTATATTCGAATTATCCCATATCTTCTCATCCAGATTGCCATTAAACATTCTCGAACAAAGGCACTGACCATTGAAAGACTCGTGTTCTTTAGAGACTGGATGATGATGAACTGTCAGACACTAGAGATCCAACTAACTAATGTCCCTCTGCGAAACTTTCAAAACCCTCAGTTATAGAGAGGTCATACAGTGTTTACAAATCTCATGATCAACAAATTATAAAGATTTATAAGGTTGCTATTCTTCTGTTTATAGGGCATGAAATATTGTAATCTTGCCAGAGAGAGAAAACGAAATTTCTCTGGTAGTTAATATCTTTAGATAATGATATCATCTTACTGAATGTCATAATTACACCATCTAACAAATCGTCTTACATCGTACTGAAGTAATGCTATAATTTTTATCTTAAATTTCTCTTAGGAGACGGCTGTAATTTAGGAGAAGAAAGATTTTGTCCCTGGTCTGACATGCACTGAAGATGCAGGGGTAAGTAAAATAGTAATTAAGTGGTATTGAACTGAGATGACTTTCTATAATTTAATAGATTTCTTCATAAATATACCACATCTTTGTTTCATTTCTAATTAGAGCTAAACAAATTTATTAGAATTGTGAATCTCTTATAGGTATTACTTTTTATTACTTGTTAATAAATGGTAAATAAAGTGAATAGCAAATTCAGATTTGGAAGTTATATATATATATAGATATATATACTGAGGGACATTTAAATGAGAAAAAAGAAAATTAAGCAGCACAATAAGGGAAAAACAAATCACGGAATCAGGTAAGTCAGAAAATAACGGAAATCAGGTAATAAACATTGAACTCACTGTTTACCTCCTCACTAGGTGAAGAAACTCAGGTGTATGAGAAAGAAATATTGCAGATGTTACACAATCTGAATAATAATTCAGCAATAGGGACTGATGGGATATCAGCGCGAGTGCTAAAAGATTGTTCAGCTGAACTGGTCAGCATGCATAATATGAGTCTCGTAACAGGGAAATTCCGCAGGAATGGAAGGAATGTATGGTAATTCCATTCCACAAGGATTGTGTAAAGACCGACGTATCCAACTATCGACCAATTAGAATCTCAGGAGTGGTGGTGAAGATTTTGGAAAAATTGGTCAGAGCCCGCATTCAGAAATGGGTTGACAGGAATCTCTACTATGCAATGAGCAACATGGATTTACTAATGAAAGGTAATGTTTTAGCAACTTGGTCCATTCAATAACATTCTTACCATTGAACTAGACAAGGAGAAATGAATACACCATGACACTTTTGGATTTTGCTAAGGCTTTTGACAGAATACAGCATGGCAGACTTCTGCATAAATTGAAGATAATGGGTTTGGATTATAGAATATTACCATGGATAAGAGTACGGCTGACTGACAGATATCAAAATGTGGTATACGGGGGATCTGAGTCTGAAAGGTTTAAAGTAACAAGTGGTGTAACCCAAGGATCATTGCTTGGTCCACTGTTATTCAATCTGTGCATTAATGATATTGGGAAGGATTTGACAAGCGACATACAGTTATTTGCTGATGATGCAAAGATAGGTAGAGTAATCAGGAATGCTGCTGACATGCAGAGTGATTTGAATAGACTGGATGTGTAGGCTGGGAAAATGGGTGTCAGTTCAATGTCAGAAAATGTAAAGTCATTCACGTCGGCATGATTAGATTTCCAATGTCGTATTATATTGATGGGATTAGTCTAGAAAAAACTGATGAGGTTAGGGATCTTGGAATGCTAATAGACAGGAAGTTGAAGTTTAGGGCTATGCCGCAAAGATTGCAAATATAACTAAAAAGATAATTGCAATGCTGAAATGAACATTCACATGTAAAGATAAAGATGCTATTCTGCGTCTTTACAAGGCCTTGATAAGACCTCACTTGGACTATTGTGCGCAGTCTGGTCTCCTAGTTTCCGTTGTGATTCTTTTATATTGGAGAGAGGACAAAGGCGAGTGTTAAAAATGATATCAGGATTATGAAGACAGACTGAAATGTGTAGACTGCAGACACTAGCAAACAGAAGAGAGCGAGAGGGATGATATGTTTGAGACTTACAAACTTCTGTCCTAAGATTACTTTCACAGATCAAACATGAATTATCTGAGCAAATTCATGTTTGAGCTGTGAAAATAATATTATGGCAATACTATGATACACCAATTTTAATTTTTGTGTTTATAATTACCGGTTAATTTTGTTAATGAAATTGCATTGTGAAAAATGCAATTATTATTATTTTTTTAATAATAGATCGCGTTTTACATTTGTCGTGCACACGGTTCATACGTTTAAGTTTATTATTGAACCAAATCAATGCAGCGATTTGCTTACAAATTTATTTATTGGAAAGAATAACCTAAACGTAATTGAAAAAATTCATGAAATTAAAAACTTGCATGTTTTTTCGCACTCTTCATGTGTGGAAGGTTTGCTATTTTCGTGTCAAGTACTGTAACTTGGCGGTCATTTTTTCTGTATCATGACTGAAATGAAAACCGAAAGTGTGACGCATATTAGTGCATAACTAGAGTGTAATTCACACTTGATACTACTGTGAGAGAAATGAGATGATTTGTAGAACTCATTAGCTCATCTTTATGAAATTTTACATTTCATAGGTTTCCCTTTCTCTTGGGAGAAGAAGATATGGTAGATTGAGATTTTAACGACTTTTTCGTATCCTTCGTGGTCTTTTATATAGAAAGAAAAATAAAATTCTTAAGCCTTAAATGAGATAAAAGGACGAAATAAAGTGAGGATCATTGTTTATGCTCTGCATTTAGAAAAAAAAAAAAAAAACGGCAAGTAAAACTGAAATATCGGCTCTGACTTTTACCCTTCGAAAACTCTATTCAGGGAAGAAAAGATGCTGGAGAGTGGGAGGACGTCTTATCGTATTAATGTAGAATAGGGGCTCTTTCAGTATTTGCAGAAGTCAAGCTGATTTCTCTGTGTGTTGTAGATCGACGCTTTTCGAACTTTGAAGGGCATCTCTATAGAAGGTGTGTGTCAGGTGTGTTGGAACATGCGCTGTTGTCATTTTTAGGACCGCTATTCCTTGGTCTCTTTATGTTTCTTTTCATGATGCTGTCTGTTTACGAAAAACAGAGTACGAACATTTGTTATCTTGTGGTCAACCGACACCAAGCCCTGACCTCCCATATGAAGAAGAAGACGAGGCTTGTTGTAGGAGCCAGTTTGTTCTGTCCATATAAAACGGGATATCTTTGACTGTATATTCTTGGCGAAATGTTCTCGATGAGCTAGAATTTGTAATACATGCCAAAGGATGGTAGTCAATACTTGATTGATAATGATCTCTCTCCCTCTAACGGAAGCAGAGGCTTGTACTACAACCCATTTCCAAGTACTCGCTTAAAATGTTGAATAGGTATTTCCTAGTGATTATCCACGTAAGAAGGTATGTTTCTGAAGTGAATGCCCATGTATTTGTTTTCTCTGCAGACCAGTGACCAGAGGTAGAGACGTCAATTCGGCTTCTTAATTTTCCACACCACAGTGCTGTGTGGTTTTATGTTTCCATTGGCTCCTAAGTCTGTTTGATAATCTTGGTATGCTTTTCTATGTTGGAGAAATCCTCATCATGGGGGAGGGGGTTATAACAGTAACATCATCATATTCTGTTCAGGTGATAGCTTGAAAAGAGAGATTAGGACGGTTGGCCAATTAGTAAAATCTACTTAAGTACTGCCTTTTTATTCAATATACATAGGTCATCATCGTATGTTACACTTTCGTGCAGGACTACACATTTTACAGCGAAAGCTTCCGTAACCGATAATCCCGCGAAATAGGTCGGTAGTATCCCATGTTTGTCAAAGCGTGTGTTCACGGGGACGGTTTGTCTGTTTTGCGGGAGGAAAAGCCATGGATAAACTGGATAAAACCCTGCTGTCTACTCAATACCGGCTAACTTGGCTATGGCTGAGGAATATTCTTAAGCTCCTCACTTCACCGAAGGGAATCGAGCCTAGGAAACTCCTTCCCCAGGCATATGGTTGCGAAGCGCACAGCCACTAGGCTAACCACGAGGACTGTGAATAGGTAAATTACAGAAATTTAACTTAAATAATTTAAATAAGTACTAGTTGTTCATACTTTATTAAGAAGGTACAGCCTTGTTTATGTCGCACTCAAATAATTTTTATGTCATTCTTGCTAACAAATGGTTGGAAATATAATGCCCATTTAGTACCATTGCTGGGCCATTTCAGTAACCGCATATACACAGCTAAGAAACTCTGGCTGCTACTCAAACACTTTCTCAACCCGTGCTACATAGGAATTCAAACAAAAGTATGATTGGTTAGAGTGTGAACACAGTATCCACTGGGAAGATCATAATGATATTCAGGGATAATACTAGCAACAGGATATACTTATCGAAATCGCCGCACACACAAAAAAATCATAGTAACGAACGAACCCGAGGTGACTTTGTAGGCGTTGCCCACAAAGTCTTATTTGTGAGATCTGTTTCAGAGTGTAGTCCACCATTGCTTTCTCCAACCCCTCCTATTTTATCAGGGCTGTGACCTATTCGTGACTGTAATTTGTGTGTGTTTACGGGCTTGATTTGCTTGTTCTGGGGAACTCAAAACTGTAGTTTCCAGGTGAAAAATCCCCCGACCTCCATATGAGACCAGCTAACTGACCTTTCGTCGAAAGAGACCAGAAAAAGATCCCTCACGTCACCGACGGTATAAATTTTTTCGGTAAAATATAAATTTTACCGCCCAAAGGTCTTCGCCTATACTGACTGAGCTATTGAGGCTCTACAGAAAATGATGTGCCATTTACAATTTTTTTTTCATTTGTTTTGTGGCGATTAACTTGGAGAATTATTCTTTGAGGTACACAGGATGCAAACATCATCAGCACAGGTAGAAAAATTTTAACTGCCTTTCTCTCTCTCTCTCTCTCTCTCTCTTTAAATCACCTGAAAATCGCTAGTATTTCAGTGTAAAATCAAATACTCCTCTAAAACAAATGTTAGAAATTGTGCTTTACTGCCACTGTAATAAAGAAATGCTAATATATTATATTATGAAACAAGAACCTAAATTTCGATTTTTCCTAGAAATTTAGGTTCATGTTTTTCTAGGAACTACCAAATGCAAGAAACAAAAAGTAGGTATGTGCCGAATATTAGGTTTTACTTCAGTATTTCGCACGTTTTTGAAATATTTGGCTACATATTCAGCTGAATCAGTTCCACAGTCGGAAGGCCGAAGCAGAAACATTCATTGCATGGTCTTAGTACCCATCGCGAAAACTCTCCCATTATATTGGCCGACGTTTGTAGGGTTGTTGTTTACGATATATACTTCTTTGGTGTGTTTAGTTTAGTTTGTATGATGTGAGCTTAAAATTTATTTATATTGTAAAGCATTAAAACTTGTTTGGAAATATTGAAAAAGAGTAGAGTTTGGGCTATTCAGAATTAAAAAAAATTAGAAGTCTTAAGATCTATCTATATGCAAATTCAACATGAATAACCAACGAAATAAATATATGGGCATGTCTATAAAAATGCAAGCATAGTAATGAATTTGTAAAATACAACAAAGAAATTAAAATATCAAACCACAAATCTTATATACATCAGCTTAAAAAAAAAGCTAACGCCTCTTATTCCCTTATAGGGAGTAGTCTCTTAAATAAGTAAAGAGAATTATAATCCAAAAAAACTTTGTTTAATAAATAGGAAACATTAAACAAATGTAATTGTTTACATGAAATTCATTTAAAAAGATTTCATGAGAGATGGACGTTCTCTCTCACACTCATGCAAAATTCATTTCGGGAATAAAATTAAAACCTAAGAACAAAAGAGCAAAAAGAAATTTCTTTGCAAATCCCTTCTCTGATTACGGTGGAGGATGAAGAGAAGGCCTATCACAAAAATGATCTTAAAGCAACGGTTACAATCACAATAAAGATACCGTATGCTAAAACCCTTTGATCCTATTGTCTCATCAAATTATACCAATTTGTTCTTTTTATTTTAGGATATGTAAGTAAACATGTCAAAAATTTTTAAGAAATTCGAAGACGCAGAGGGGGCGAGCTGTCATCAAGTTTTGTGCTGCAAGTAACGTCTGCAACTGAGATTCACTAAATTGTGTGTGACTTTAAAGGACTGTGCCCTAGCCTATCCAACGGTTGCCAGATGGGTGGCCAAGTTTCAAATGGACATGCTGAGACAACAGGTGATCCAAGGTCAGCGATCACACCTGAAAATATCGATGCAGTGCATGCCACATTCCCTGATGATAGACGATTACTAGCCAAGAGCATTGCAAAGACTATGGGGATATCCAGGAAGCGAGTTGGGGTCATTATACACCAACATTTGGACATTTAGAAACTCTCAGCAAAGTAGGTCCCCGAATGTTTGAATTCTGATCAAAAGTGATTGTCTGCTGTCATCCCATTTGGGATCACTTAGAGAAATCAGCTGCAAAAGTTTGGGCACGTATTGTGACTGTTGATTAAAAATAGCTTTATGACTATAACTCAGAGATCAAACAACGGTCAATGGAAAGGTTCCAACAAAAGTCAGCAGGGAAGGTGCTTGCATTTGTCTTTGGGATATGGATGGTATAATCCTTACAAAAGTACCTCAAAAAGGTGAATCTGTTACAGCATCAGTTTAGTCAGCAGCTCTGAAGGAACTAAAGGAGGTACTAAAGTTAAAACACCGCAGAAAACTGCGCAGAGGCTTGTTCATTTTGCTGGACAACGCGCCTGCTCACACTTCTCATAAAACCTAACAGACAATACAACTTGGACTTTCAATGTCTGCCTCACCCACCGTATTCGGAAGACCTGGCCCCACCTGACAATTTTCTGTTCCCAAATTTAAAGAAACACTTCAAAGCAACACAGCTTACCACAGATAATCAAGTCATATCTGCAGCTCAGAACTGGTTTGTGCAACAAGGAAAAGACGTTTTTCTCAGTGGATTGCAAATGATGCAGCAGCAGCATTGTAACAAGTAACATTGTAACATTTTGGGCAGAATATGTAGAATAATATGTAAGTTACATGGACAACTCCGGATTTCCAATACAGTTGCTTCCAAAATGAGAGTCATCCCGCTCTAATTCAAAGGTAAAATTTTTTTGCAAAACAAATATCTTTCCTTAAAGTGAAAGAAAGAAATATTCTTGTTCTACCTTAGTGTGGTAGAAAAAGCGCTCTGCTCCAAAAATTATCCATGAGCAGAAAAACAAAACCTGTTCGCTTTACAATTCTCTAAAACATGAGTTCCTTCTTTTTCATCAGAATACAATTTCCTTCTTGTCTATAATATTTGATGAACACACAAATTTGTTTTACGACAGAATAAATTTTTCTGGGTTTAATTCGTTTGTTGACTGGAAAACATTGAGATTAAAGGAAACAAAATCAGAACAAAACTGCTATAGGAATTCGCTCCTTTCGAACTGAACTACTGATTATCATTTAAACAAAATATTACAGGCCTTCTAGATTTTTATCTTCTGTCTGGAGGGTGTGCACCACTTCCAAGAAATATTTTATGATCATTGCAGAGATGAATGCCATTGAATTTAATAATACAATAAATTAAATTTCATAACAGGAAACTATTGTATTATTATGAACATATCGAAGGGGGAAATGAAATATGTTTAATAAGGTCTGCAAGGCTTCGGGGGAGAAATCAAAAATACCTCCCAAACTATTATTATTATATTAGTTATTCACTCAAAAAAAATTCTGTGTAATCATCACTGTTAATATTAGAACATGCGTTGTAAATGCACAATTCTAATGTATTATAAATAACCAGATACATATAGCATTTGTATATATCAACTTTCAGGGATGGCATCATTTTCTTATTTCAGTCTTTATGGTGTGTGTTCAGTACAGAAAAATCAATTTCATCTTTGCGTGTAAGTTTGCAAGTGTGATGGTTATGTTTTAAATCATGCTGATGACATCTCTCATTGTAGTAAAGAAATTAGTCAATGAAAGATGGAATAAACTAATATTATTGTATGTGGAGTATACTGCAACCTCTTAACATAACAATATCATTATTGCTTTGCCTAATTAAATTAATAAAGTTTGACATCCATATTTCCATATTCTTATTTGTCAAATATATTTCATTCATGCAGTGTAAAAGAAATGCTGATAGATTATTCTTTTAATAATACCTTTGCTTATTTTCAGAATGAGGCAAAATATAACTGACTGGTCTCAGAGGAGTGCGTCCTGCAAAATGATGTCCCATTTTTATGGAATTTGTGCATGGATTAATTAATACATATATAAATCTCTCATCTAATATAAATAAATATTTGATTTAAATAAAAATATTGTTAATTTTACTCTATTATGCATTTAATTTCATTCACAAGCAAGAATCACATCTACAATTGAAACATCTGAATAAACCTAAAATCCAAGTATTGAAAATTATTTTGTGCTTCTCTCTGAGTAACTGCTTTAGCCTCGTAAGGATGGAAGGAGTATTTTCTAGATTTATTTATGAGATGGATCTTACTCGTATTAACAGAAGGGAAAGTGTGTTCTGGTTTGTAAATATTGCTTTCCACACATATAAACTGACGCTTAAAGTACATATCGTTCACAAATCTCCAAAATGGAATGGAGAAGGAAGTTTTGGAATAAACATGGTTGGACGCATCAAATTCAAGAGGACAAGGCTTGATTTTGGATATAGAGTGATAGTAAAAGAGAAGTTTACAAATCCATTGCGAACATGTGTTACCCATACCTTGAACTTCTACTCTATCAGAATCTATTATTATTATCTTTTATTTTCTTATTTATCAATTATTTCTCTATTTTGAAATGCTGCAGTGTTCCATTTCTTTACCCTTTCAG
The DNA here is from genome assembly GCF_054136105.1 of Typopeltis vanoorti. Lineage (NCBI taxonomy): Eukaryota > Metazoa > Arthropoda > Arachnida > Uropygi > Thelyphonidae > Typopeltis > Typopeltis vanoorti. The sequence continues at coordinate 124,262 of NW_028328225.1, forward strand.
TTTTGTTTTGGTCTGCATTTGGTATGACATTTGTAAATATTGCTGACTGAAGCATCAGTCTACTATCGGTTTATAAACTATTTACAAAAGTTTGAGCAAATAGGTTTTGTGCAAGCCACCATTATTCAAAAGCCATCTTCTGTGTGGTGACTTTAGCACAATGGATCATATTCAAGTTATACAAGAGAATATTGAACGGCGTAATCAATACCAAGTAGCATTGCGTTTTGGTTCGTGGTTTACGTGATGATTCTTTGATTTAGTAAAAACTTGTAAGTCTTTAAATATTGCACGAAATCAGCAAGTGTGAGCGGAATATGTTAGGATACCATTACATCATACACTAATGCATCAGCAACAGTTGGTTTCAATAGAATCCTCTCTATTATAGAAAGCCAGCCACTCAGAAAAATTAACACAAAATCTCAATTTATTCAGATCAGCCTGTAAGAAATATTCAAACATCTTGATTGTTCAGAAAACGGTCTGAAAATTAATGGAAGGTATTTAAGCATTTATGCTTTGCAGACGTAGAAGTTTGTAAATGATGTGCACTAGAAAAGATTACGATGTAATCTTTTCTAGTGCACATCATTTACAGACTTATAACCATGAACTCCACATTGCTAACAAAATAGTTGTCAAAACCCCGCAACTGGCCATGACGTCTATAGATGTCGAGCTAAATCTGGATACGAAGCTCTAAAACCCATTGAATAACATGGATAAGAAGTGCAATTTGGTGTCACTATTTCATCCACATTATCCGGCAGGTAGGTTAAATATGAACATCTAAAGAATAACCAAGTTCAATCGCTATGCCCAACCAGAAATAATAAAAATCAGTAATGATGAAATAGAAGTTACAACATTATATACGTCACTTAGGACTACATCTGATACCAATAATCAAACATATCACGTCACGATTTCTTATCTTGTCTTGATCTTGTCAGAAGTGTCCCACCAATCATGACACGAATCCTTATCCACTAGATTGGAAAGCTCCCTTTTCCATTCAAAACAATGACGTGACTTATTTCCAACTAAGCAAATGATGTCACTTATCTACATCTGAAACCAATGCAAAACGACACGGTTCCTTTATCTTATCTTGATCTTGTTCAAAGTGCCTCACAAATCAGTACAAGAATCCTTATCTCTAGTCTTCACCCATAATTCCATACGCGAACAAAACACAAGAACTGAACCCATTGACACATATGCCCTCAGGGAAATTCCAAACATTTCAAACACATGACGTCACACACACAAAGACGTCATCTTCTTATCAACCAATGACGTCACGATTCCTTATCTTATCTTGATCTTTTCAGAAGTGTCCACCCTACTTCTGTTACCTTTTGTACTCTATATGTGCATATTGTCGGTCGCTTTTATGATTTACAGTATATTTGTTTTCATTTTTGAATAACTGACTGTTTTCTAGTCCTTTCTTTCATTTTTCGCCCTTATTATAATTTGTTTGTTGCAATTCAAGTCACAAAACGAAGCAGTGCACTAAATCTACATTGTATTCTAAGGAATAATTCTGCAGATCATCAGGTTAATTCGCGCAATTATTGAAAAACAAACAAGAAAATTATTATTCTGCAAATCGCGAGATTCATTGATATCTTGATTAAAAACTATCTATCCGTCTCCCCAAAAAATATTTTAGTGCACTCTCCTCTATAATTATATATTATTATTTATATTTTATAACCAAATTATATTATACAAGGAAATACCTGCATAATGCTCCCATTCTAGCTGAAGTAAACTTCCTTTTTAGCTTAATGCAGTTAGGTATCAAGATGTTGTCTCTGCATCGCTTTAGAAAGTCTAACCGATTAATTAATATGGAAAGCGGTACACATGAACACAGAAGCACGTGTTTTCATCTTACCGTAGTGGCTGCATTGAATGTGGGTCAACTCTCCATTGATTATGAAAATTCTTTCTTTTAATTAAGAGAATAATATTCGACGTTTCGACCCTCTGTGTTGATGTCATCAGAAACACACACATATGTAAGGATCATCAGCATCTCAATCTTCTTTTTTATATTCTGCATATTATTATACTGATATGTAAGAAAAGCTTATTTTATTTGTTAATTAATTTTAATAATAAAATAGCAATATTTTATTTATTTAAAGAGGTTAATTTATTTAATGTCATGTGCGGGCAATGGTCAGCAATGCTTTCAAAAGGGAGAAACCGAAAGAAAAAATAATTCTACACAAAATTACTGCCTCGTGAATAAATGTGACCCTTTATGCGATATCTTTCTAGATATGAATGTGGATCGTTTCTTGAAAAGGTTGTGGTTGTACGTCTTGTAGAAAGGATATTCCTCACAACAGAAACATATAGATTGAAGACAAAGAGTAAGAAACTTAGGATTAATGTTTTGCTGCAAAAAGATTATCGAACAGCCGCTTTCTTTTATTATTCTCAGTGGAAAGCGAAGAGATACGATACATGTCACTTGAGTGAAATAATGGTGGTGTCGTGTCCCAATTTATGGTTATTATTCTATCTAGTGAAATTCTGCTTATCTATGTCTATATTCAACTATTATCTATGCACGAGATATCACCCCAAAAAACAAATATTTAAGCTATTTCTCCCCTTAGTGTCCCTAATATTTATATTATACTGCACCTTTTGGGACATTTAGTTTGAGATATTAAATACAAAAACAAGGAGCAGTTACTAAAATATGTCTGAATGTGAAACAATATTGCAGTCGTGACACTTTATCTCGTTATTCATTTAAATATTCTCCTCTCCCGCGTGATTAGGTTCGTACGTTTTTCAAGTGGTGCATTGGGCAGCAATTTCAGACAACTGTTTTATCAATGAACAAAGGTTTATTAAACTCATTGGCATGGTACAGTTCAATTTCTAATATAATTCAATTCAATACTAAGAAAACATTTACAAAATAACATTAGCTTATCACAAGTATTTGGCTAAGATCCTATATGGGTATTGCGAACATGCCGCCATAACAAATTCAACTCATACAATCATATGTATAATCCCAGATCCAATTAACACCTTAGTTAACCCTATATTAGTCTGAATATATGCTATACGCTGTAGCACCTGGACATATGCGATCAGTTCACTCTATTTAACTATTTAAACTATGTAGATTAACTTATCCTCTCACTGTGTTAACACATAACTTTGACATTTAAAACTTTCCTATACGTTACAATACACATGCATAATTCTCAGGACACATGAATTACTTACATAATATTAATATTAGCAAGCATACTTTCATTATAATCAGTCTGGTACTAAGGTCCTAGTATAAATTTCCTTAGTCTCTTCAACAGTTCAGTAATAGAATAATGATTACAATTACAGACGATTTTCAGTTAACACGAGATTTTTTACAGTACCTTTTTCTCTTGAGTTTTCTATATTGGCCTCTATCTTTTTCCGATTGAACTATCCTGGTATGATCTCTCCTATAATCGGTCACTGCTAAGTTCTTTCTTTTGGCATTAAACTGTGCTTATACGATCTTTACTTTTCGTACTTGAATTAAGAACACACTTTAGAATCATCTATACCATGGCTGTGAAACTCACCACGTGGACACCGACTTCTTTACAGATTTCCCTTTTTTTTTTTCGTAATTGTCACTGGACGAAGAAACACACAGATAATACCCTATAGCTAAATGGCATTCCTCGTTTCTTACCATAGGAAATATGGAATCGAAATCCCGCTCACTTTTGTTTCCTTGTTGTGATGGTGGAGATAACTCCAATCCCGCCACTCAGGAAAACCACGTGAAACCTATGCGAAGGAGCTCGTGAAGAAACTATCTGGGGAAAAAAAGCCTCCTGGGGGGGGGGGGTTCAAACCCTTGATCCCTACCGGCACCTTCTTTAATTTCTTTTCTCCTCCCCTTACTGGATTCGACTTCACCGACCAATTAGGGTGGCGTTTTTCTGCCAAACATCTTGAGGGCGGCGAGCACGTGACGATGTCTAAATCCGGGAATTGACCCTGAGTGATAGTCTATTGTTTTTCTTTTGCTAGCCTCTAAATTAATCCCCTTCCAAAATTTTTCTATGAATTTACTTAATATTTTAATATCTAGCCTCTCACATACAATTTCTTATGACTAATTCTTTCTGTCTTACTTAGCAATTTTTTTCGTATCACAACTGTAATACATTCCTTCTTCTACCATTCAGTTCAACAAACACTTTTTTTGACATATATTTTACTTGGATGCAAGAATATTTTTCTTTCTTTAAGTAATTTATGTTTAGCTTATATACAGGGGTTTTATTTTATTTTCTCTTCATGTTACACCATGATAACTGGGAATTCTACATTCTTAAGGTATCAGGGTAACAGTAACAGTGGAACATGTAGGAGAGATACCAGTGTGAAGCAGGCCTGTGAAACAGTGGCTGCAGTGAGTTCTTGAGAGAGAGAGAGAGAGAGAGAGAGAGAGAGAGAGAGAGAGAGAGAGAGAGAGGAGCATTCACTGGCTAATCCGTTCTCTTCTGGACACAATGAAGAATTTTAAGCAGATTTTAATACACCACCCCAAATAGGAGGCAGTATTCTAAGTTTTCAGGGAATTTGGGATTTGCACAAGTTAGCAGCTGGAAGGATTAAAGGTATCACATTGATCGTACAAGATATTAAGTTTTTCATTATTCCTGTTCATAATATAATAAAGTACTGCAATTAACAACAAGACAATAAAATGTATCCACGATGAACAACATGCAACATTTACTGGATATTACGTGGTATATTTTCGAAATATTTTTGATCGGCACTCACAGTGGGTAGAATCATCTGCCCGCCTCCTTCCTCTACATTTTCGCTATTCATAATGTGAACAATTTCAACGTATCGAAAATGAACCAAAGTCGGTTAGGTTTTATCTTTGAAGAAAAGTAAGACCTGCGGATGTAATTTTGAAATGAGGTGCAATACTCTGGGGAAGAGAGAACTTATCAAAAATATGAACACACTGTGAACAGGAAAAAGGATATATTAGAAATACAGAATAACCCAAATAATAAATACAAAAAATAATTACTAACCCGTTAGTATTTATTGTTTCAATATTAGGTCAATAGTCTGAATATATTACGAGTTTTTTTCACCAAACAAAA